>NC_064471.1:613290-913290 GCF_023343835.1 Lagopus muta
GATTTCTCAACCCTTGCTGAAACATGGAGGAGAGTCAACAGAACTGCCACCTTGGACTTCCAGAGGGCAGACTTTAGCCTCTTTAGGACCATGGTTGAGAAGGTCCCTTGGGAGGTAGTTTTGGAGAGCATGGGAGCCCAGGAAGGCTGGGAATACTTTAAAGAAGTAATTTTAAAGGTGCAGGAGCTGACCATCCCCAAGTCATGGAAGACGAGCCAACGGTTAAGGTGGCCAGACTGGATGAACAGAGATCTTTGGCTGGAACTCAAGAACAAAAGGAACGCTTATGGTCTCTGGAAGAGTGGACAAGCTACTTATGATGATTACAGGTATGTAGTAAAGCTGTGCAGGGAGAAAATTAGAAAAGCAAAAGCCCAGCTAGAACTGAACTTGGCCATTAAGGTCAAGGAATTGGTCATGTATTAAGGTCATGTATTTTATTAATACATCAACAGCAAGAGGAGGGCTTGTTGGACGCCAACAGCAACAAGGTGACCAAGGATCAGGATAAGGCTGAGGTACTTAATGCCTTCTTTGCCTCAGTCTTTAATAGTAAGACTTGTTGACTTGTTACTCCCTGGGAACACAGCCCCCTGTGCTGGTAGATAGGGATGGGGAACAGAATAGGCTTTGCATGATCCACAATGAGACGTTTTTGGACCTGCTCCAAAAGCTGTATGCTCACAAGTTCATGGGGCTGGATGGATTGCACCACAGAGTGCTGAGGGAGTTGGCGGATGTGGTTGCCAAGCCACTCCCCATCATTCTTCGGCAGTCCTGGCTAATTGGGGATGTCCCGGCGGACAGGAGACTGGCAAATGTGATGCCCATCATCAAAAAGAGCCAGAAAGATGATCCTGGTAGCTACAGACCTATCAGTCTCACCTTGGTACCCGGGAAGGTTATGGAACAAATGATCTTAGAAGCCATCATGGACCTGTTAAAGATCAACCATGGGATCAGGTCCAGTCAGCATGGGTTTACGAATGGTAGATCCTATCTGACAAACCTGATTTTATTCTATGACAAGGTGACCCGCTTAGTGTATGAAGGTAAGGCTGTTGATATGGTCTACCTGTACTTCAGTAAAGTCTTTGACACTGTCTCCCACAACATTCTCATGGAGAAGCTGGCTACCCATGGTTTGGATGGCTGTACGCCCACTGGGTGAAACACGGGCTGGATGGCTAGGCTCAAAGAGTTGTGGTAAATGGAGTTAAATCCAGTTGGTGATCGTTCACGAGTGGTGTCCCCCAGGGCTCAGTACGGGGGCCTCTTCTATTTAACATCTTTAGTAATGATTTTGATGAGGGAACTGAGTGCACCCTCAGTAAGTTTGCAGACGACACCAAGTTGGGAGGGGGTGTTGATCTGACTGAGGGGAGAAGGGCACTACAGAGGGACCTGGATAGACTGGATCCTTGGGCGGAGATAAACTGTATGAGTTTCAATAGGGCCAGGTATTAAGTAATGCATTTTGATCACAACAACCCCAGGCAACCCAACACGCTTGGGAAGGAGTGGATGGAAAGCTGCCTGATGGAAAAGGACCTTGGTGCACTTACGGACAGTCGGCTGAATATGAGCCAGCAGTGTGCCCAGGTCTACAAGAAGGCCAATGGCATCCTGGCTTGCATCAGGAATAGTGTGGTGAGCAGCACTAGGGAAGTCATTCTGCCCCTGTATACGGCACTGATGAGGCCTCACATCAAGAACTGTGTTCAGTTTTGGGCACCTGTATAATCAATGGATATCAAAATGTTATAAACACAATACAAACAAGAGAGTTAGGCGAAGTGGACTATGATAACAAAAGAGAACAAACAGAAGGCTTACCCTCATGCTGGGCACACCACAAAACACAAGAAGGAGGGATCTCCAGATGAGATCTTTCCCCACTGGTAGCCAGCTCTTAAATAGGTCTAGGAGGGGTGGAGCCTGGCTCCCCCCCTTCCAGCAGCACAGGTGAATTGCCTTCACCTGTGCTCCTCTGGCTAACTCAAGGCTCGCCTCAGGTGATCAATCAGAGGTTCAGGTCATGACTCAGCAGTTCCCATACACGCCACCCCTTCACGGCATAAACCAATGATCAGGTTAACTAAAGGGTAAGCTTTCCCTAATACAGAGATCCCGTACATCGCGACGCTTATACAATTTTATCACGACGTGTGTTGGTACAATTCAAGACGAGTGATGATCGGTGAATGTCCATATTCATCTATGGGCCAGTGCTTGATGATGTAACTGGAGGCATGAGGTGCTGAGGTGCAGGTCCGTTCTATGTTCCATCAGTCCCATCCAGACCATCACCGGGTGTTGTACGTGATCTGACAGCAACACTGGAACGCTTGATGGCATTTTGTTCCTTCTGGTGGTCCTGAAGGCTCACAGACTCACGGGGAGTAATACAGATGTTTCACAGGTACCAGGAGGGGAAGGTCTGCTCTCCAGGGCAAGATACAGGCCTTATTTCTGTCTTGGGTCAACACTTCTGCCTGTACTGGGGCACGTCCTGGCCGCCTGTACCACACCTTCTGGCCGGATATCTGCGGCTGCATAACGATATCAGGCACCAAAGGAGGTGTCCTGATCTGCCACAGGGACACGATGGGGGTCCCTTTAGCAATAAAGATCAGAGTGTTGACCACAATATCAGTAGGCCATGTACCTATTACTGGAGGGACTACTGAGCCTCCCACCTCCAGTAGTCTCCCCCAAGGTGCAAGTAGGCCACACCACTTGGGTCCTACCTGCACCTTCCAGGGACATTTTATTTTATGGGTACCTGGCTCTAAATTCTCGGGGGCAGGGAGCAAAAGATTATTTTCATTACTAATCTGGGGTCTTACCTGATGATCAGTGCCCGTAATTTGGATCCTAAGCGGGGTGGCCCATGTCGTCTGCAACATTCTCAGGGCACTGGGTCGGCCGTCTCGAGGTCTTTCATTCAGGTCCCGCAGGGTTTCATACAGTCTTTTCGTCCACCCCTGCAGGGACTGGGAGTCTGTCTTCAGGGCAGCCTTAAGAATACCGTTATAACGTTCGATGAGGCCTGCCCCCGTTGGATTATATGGCAGGTGGAATCGCCATTCGATGTTATTTTCTTCTGCCCAGCGCAGTATCGTTGCACCAGTAAAATGAGTCCCTTGGTCGCTCTCGATGACTTGAGGTGTCCCGTAGGCAGACATCAGTTTAGTGAGTGCCTTGATGGTATATGCCTGGTTTGCTCTTGGTACTGGATAGGCCTGCATCAGCCCACTTGCAGAGTCGACACAGGTCAGGGCGTATCTTGCCCCTTTGGAACGAGGAAGGGGCCCGATGTAATCGACCTGCCATCGCAGGTGAGGATTGTGTCCCCTAGCAAGATGGGCTGTTGTTTCGGGCAACGATCTCGGTCTCATCTTGGAGCAAGCATCGCAATCCTGGCATGCCTGGACGATATCAGATAGCTGTATGGGCAGTACCCATGCTTTAGCAGCTGCCCACTTCGTCTTTTGTCCCGCATGCCATAGCTTCTGATGTAACCAGCGGGCGATGTTCTCAGATGGTGAATTCGCGATCCATCGAACTCGGGCCAGTGTGTCGGCTTCATCATTTCCCGGTGACTGTAGGGGCTGATGACCAGAAACATGGTAGACACGTACAGTCCTGTGTTTGACTGTATTCGATATATCTAACCACGTCTTCGCCGCAGATAGGTTAGGCGTGGAGAGCCCATTCTTGGGTGGCCCACTGTGCAATCCAAGGAGTGAGACCCCGGTACACAGCCCAACTATCTGTGCCACCTCTGTCTTAGGAAGGTGGGTCAGATCTTTTACCCACCCCCCAAAACGGGAGAGTGGTCTTGACTATAACTGCAGCTGTTTGAGTTATTGGCTCTACTACCTGTAATGCCGAATAGGCAGCCAATAACTGTTTGTCAATCATACTGTATCTTTCTTCTGCTCCGTGCCAAACCTGAGACCAGAAAACAATGGGGATCCGAACACAGCTCTGGCGTTGCCACAGGCACTAACCAAGGCTGTCTTGAATAACATGAACGTCCAACTCGGCTGGGAGGGTAGGATCAAATATACCCAATGCCTAAGCTTGTTTAACTGCCAGTTTTGCTTGTTGGAAAGCATCCTGTTCGGTTTTCCTCCAGTCCCATAGCTGCCCCTTTTTTGTGAGTCTATTTAGAGGCCTTAGCAGCTGCGCTAGGTGAGGTATAAAGGAACACCAGTAGTCCAATATACCTACAAACTCACACAGCTGCTTTGATGTTGTAGGGCCCTGGAACACCTGAACCTTATCTATGACAGCACTGGGTAGCACTGTGGTCTTTCCTGACCAAACCACCCCCAGGAATTTTACGGACAGGCCTGGACCTTGCACCTTTTGGGGATTTATAGCCCATCCCCTCTGTTGTAAATAGGCAGTTACCGAATTTACCGCCTGTTGTACTGCCTCCAGTGAGTCGGATGTCAGCAGGAGATCATCAATATAATGATATAGGTTGACATCATCAGGTTTTGTCCAATCAGCCAGGTCACGTGCCATTAGATTATGAAAATACGTTGGTGAACGCACGTACCCCTGTGGCAGGACCTGAAAGGTCCACTGCCTGCCTCCCCACATAAACGCAAACTGATCTTGCGATTCCTCAGCAATTGGGATACTGAAGAATGCATTTGTTAGATCTAGGACACAATGACAGGTTTTTATCTCCCTACTCAATGTGTCCATTAGGGAGGCAATATTGGGTACAGCTGCATGAATAGGCAGCATGACCTTATTTAATTCTCTGTAATCTAATGTCATTCTCCATGTGCCATCCAACTTTCGCACTTTCCTGCACTGTTCTTGATATTTCATCTTGCCCACCCGGGAGTCTATACTGTCTCAAATTAGTAATCCGGCGTGGTTTTGGCAAGCAAACAGGCCCATGTTTCGCATGGCCTCTTAATATTGCCTGCACCGCCCAGATACTGATACATCTCTGTCGAAGTCTGAACTCTCCCACAGCTGTTAGGAGAGCCAGACCCCATAGAATATCTATGCCCAGGATGTATTCTTGGACTGGGGCAATAGACACCTTGTACTCCTGGGGTGGGAGACACCCAAACCCCAATTTGAACCATGTTTGGGTGACAGGAATAGTCTGCCCCCCAAAACCACCAATCATCACTCTGTCCCCGTCAAATTTAATAGCATCTCAGTAGGTAATTGATGTTTCTGCTCCCGTGTCTACCAATGCCATAACTCTGAATATTTTTTCAGGATCAATAAATCGTTAATTCCACAAAGTGCCTCATTCCCGTCTGGGGGCCCAAGGGGGACTAACATCCCTTGTCACGCCATGAATTGTGCTAGGGCCAATTCTTTTGCTTCTGGTGGCTCAGGCATTGTGGCCCGAAACACCTGAGGGACTTTTTTTTTTTCCCTATTAGGAACAATAAAATCTTCTAGGTTCCATGTTGTTGTTGGAACCCTCTCTATAACCCTAACCCTTGATTTCTTAAGGTTGTTCTGGAATTTTTGATTGTTCTTTTGTTGCCTCCAGAGCTGGAGAAGGACATAGTTGGGCTGGTGGTCGATCTTAGCAAATTGGACCCCAGCCCAAATTAAATCATTAAACATTTGTTTTTGGGAGACCCTTATGGGTCCCGATGGAGGAGCTCGAGTAGCCAGCATTTGGTTTTATTTACCAGCAGAGCCTCAGCTTCTTCCAAAAACCAAATATTGCGCCTAGTCGCGGGTGCTCTGTTTCTCCCAAGTCACCAACTAACTGGGCAGCCTGCTGGACTACGGCTTCTGACGCTACAAGGAGATTTAATACGGAGACTAGGGTGCCGTACAGATGGGAGGGAGCTTGCTGTAAAATTAAATCTCTCATCCCTGCTGAAAATTTAACCATATCAGGGCCATCAAATGTGTCTGCATAGATAGCCTCTCTTACACCCAGTTCACAGATATAATTTTGAAGGTCCTCCATGGAGGACCACATGCCTGTATGTAAAGGTATGTCCGATTTATTCAGCCATACCATACGGCAGGCCGCCATTAACCATTCTAGTATAGAATGGTTTTCATCACGATATTGATTACCCACATATAACCTCTGTCTGAGAGCAGGATGGACGGTCATGGTGGCCAACTTAGCTATTTCTGGGCCATTCACCAAGACACTTTCTGCCCCAGAATCCCACAGTCTCAATAACCAAGCCGGCACACTTTCTCTATGCTTCTGCCGAAATCACTGTACTAAGTCCATCAATTCTGTTGCCGCGTATGGCCGAGCCGTTACGTGTAAATGAGTCTGGGCAGGGGGCCATTGATGAGGCAGCACCCCTGCCGGTCTGTCCTGTGCTTTTTTTGTTTTCTGGGTTACGACAGGATGGACCTTCCAGTGGATCGGTCAGAATTGGACATTAAAGGTCTGATTTGGATTTCTTGTTCTCCTGATCAACCAAGTCTGTTGATTCAGGAGTCTGGTCATTGTTTACTGAAACGTTATCAACTTAGACTATGGGAAGATGTAGAATGGGCTTCTTCCCTGTTAAACGCCAAGTTCGTGCTCCAGCTTCTCAATGCGGCCTTTCAAAAGCTGATTTTCATTTTCTAAAGTATTATTTCTTATATCTGCCTGATTTAAGACACTTAACAGTGGCCATGTGTCACGGAGTTGACCAGATCAATCTATGTCCGTGACAGGGGCGACAGGCTCTGCCCTCCCCCCCCCCCCCCCCCCCCCCCCCCACCCCAGTCCCACAAAAATGGGAAGGAAGGGAGGGAGGAAAAGAACAGCGGCAACAATCTATGGAGAAAAAGTTATTTTACTATAATATCGGAATACAAGATAACACAATATACAAGTTAATTGAAATTGAGATTAATAAATTAGACAAGGTGAGAGAGAGAGTTCCCGGGACCGATTCAAACCTGAAAAGCTTGGAACGGCTAGGAAAGCACCCGCCAGCACCCACTGCAAGGCAGCAAGAGAGCGGCTCCCCCCCACCCCGAAGGTCAGATCCCGTGACTGCTGTAATGTACAGGGATAGGTAGCTGGGATTGGGGCAGTGACACTTTAATGCCCCGTACACTACATGATGTTTTCATATGGAATATTGAAACCATAAAAACATAAAATCATGACACCATACCACCATGGAGGCAGCCAGTTGTCTTTCTTTAGTGGTGAGGACATCCTTGCTAAGTCCTTGAAAATAGCCCGCCATGCCATATGGGGAAATATTACCCATAACACGTAAGGGACGCCATTTTTCAATGGTAACTGCTAACTGATCAGATGGGGATCCCTCAAATCCTGGGATCTGCCATGGAATCATTTTCTCTAGAGGAGTATTTTTCTCCCCCTTGACCCATTTATAGAAATTCCAAAGAAATGACATGATGTTAATTTTAGTATACTTGGCCTGCCTGGCTCGCCAAGGGTATAACCAATGGATATCGAGACGTTACAACCACAAAATAAACAAGAGAGTTAGGCCAAGTGGACTATAATAACAAATGAGAACAAATAGAAGGCTTACACTTACGCTGGGCTCACCACAAAACACCAAAAGGAGGAATCTCCAGATAAGATCTTTCCTCACTGGTAGCCAGCTTTTAAATAGGTCTAGGAGGGCTGGAGCCTGGCTCCCCCCTTCTGGCAGCACAGGTGAATTGCCTTCACCTGTGCTCCTCTGGCTGACTCATGGCTCACCTCAGGTGATCAATCAGAGGTTCAGGCTGTGATTTAGTAGTTCCCATACAGTACTTCGGTACAGAGAGGACATTGAGGTGCTGGAGCAGGTTCAAAGAAGGGCAACAAGGTTTGTGGAGGACTTTGAGAATATGCCTTACGAGGAGAGACTGAAGGAACTGGGGCTGTTTAGTCTGGGGAACAGGAGGCTGAGGGCAGACCTTATTGCTCTTTTCCATTATCTGAAAGGAGCTTACAGCGAGAGCAGGGTTGGTCTCTTCTCACTGGTGACAGGTGTCCAACAGAGTTCCTGAGTGGCCCTCGTCACATGCCCGTATCAATCATACCATGGGAACCATGGGAATACATCCAAGCGATAAGGATCTGAATCTGGCTGTTGTAGCAATGCACGGGGGAGAAATGTATTCAGAACAAGTGTGGGAATGGAATGGTACTTATCAAACAGCCAGACTTCATGCAGTACCAGGAGAAAAAATATAAATTGGCTTCTGAGAGATTAATGGTTCTTATGGTTTGTCTGAGAGATTAATGGTTCTGCTTATTGCAGATCTATTGAAATTGAAGCCTTGTATACAGATGGGGTTAGACCAGAAAATCATAGAATCATCATAGAATTGTACAATGGCCTGGGTTGAAAAAGACCAGAATGATCATCTAGTTTTAACCCCCCCCCCGCCATGGGCAGGGTCACCAAACACTAGACCAGGCTGCCCAAAGCCACATCCAACCTGGCCTTGAATGCATCCAGGGATGGGGCATCCACAACCTCTTTGGGCAACCTGTTCCAGTGTCACCACCCTCTGTGTGAAAAACTGGCTTTCTCTTTTCCAGGCTAAACAAGCCCAGTTCCCTCAACCTTTCCTCATAGGAGAGGTGCTTCAGCCCTCTGATCATCTTAGTGGCCCCCTGGACCCATTCCAAGAGCTCTGTGCCTTATGCTGGGGGCCCCTGGCCTGGATGCAGTACTCCAGATGGGGCCTCACAATAGCTGAGTAGAGGAGGACAATCACCTCCCTCTCCCCTTTTAATGCAGCCCAGGATATAGTTAGCCTTCTGGGCTGCAAGCACACACTGCTGGCTCATGTCCAACTTCTCGTCCACCAGGACCCCCAAGTCCTTCTCCACAGGGCTGCTCTCAAGGGGTTCTTCACTCAGTCTGTATAAACACTTGAGATTACCCTGGCCGAAGTGCAACACCTTGCATTTGGCCTTGTTGAACCTCATTAAGTTCACATGGGCCCACTTCTCCAACCTGTCCAGGTCCCTCTGGATGGATTCTCTTCCCTCCAATGTATCAACTGCACCACTCAGCTTGGTGCCATCTGCAAACTTGCTGAGGGTGCTCTCGATGCCATCGTCTGTGTCACGGATAAAGATGTTGGAGTGCACCGGTCCCAAGACCGACCCCTGAGGGACACCACATGTGACCAGCCTCTATCCTGACACAGAACCATTTATCAAAACCCTTTGGCTGCAACCAGCCAGCCAATTCTTAATCCACCAAACAGTCCATCCTTCAAATCCATACCTCTCCAATTTAGAGAGAAAGATGTGGTGAGGGACCATGTCAAAGGCTTTTCAGAAGTCCACACCGATGACATCCATTGCCCTTCCCCCATCCTCTGAAGCTGTCACTCCATCATAGAAGGCTATCAGATTTGTCAGGCATGATCTGACCTTGGTGAAGCCATGCTGGCTGTTTTGAATCACCTCTTTGTCTTGTATGTGCCTTAACATAGCTTCTAAGAGGATCTGCTCCATGATCTTCCTAGGCACAGAGGTGAGGCTCACTGGCCTGTAGTTCCCGAGGTCATTTTTTCTCCCTTTCTTAAAAATTTGGGTAATATTTCGCTTTTTCCAGTCACCAGGGACTTCGCCAGACAGCCATGATATCATGGTTTTGTAATTTTTGCTATCAGTATTCCACATCATAACATCTTGCAAAGTACGGGTAATTAAAGAGTTAATATTCCACCTCACGGCCAGAGAGGAAGATAGTCATGGAAATTACAGGATCTGGCCCCGCCTTTTTGCTCGCACACTTTCTGGAGAAGGGAGTGTGGGGGATGCTTCCAAAAAGTTGTTGCCTTCAGGTTTGCTTGGTTTTTGGATATTTTTTTCTCTCTCTCCTATTTTATTTGATTTATTAGTCTCAATTTCAATTAGATTGTATTGTATTGTGTTATCTTGCATTCTGATATCACAGTTAGTAAAATAAGTTTTCCTCCTTAGATCATGGCTGCTGTTCTGTTTTTTCTTCCCTGAGCCCAGCTCCGATCTCCCTACCCCTTTTCCCTCTTCCTTCCCATTTTTGGGGGCTGGGGGGCTCATGGACCTTCTGCCCCCCTGTCACAGGCATAGATTGATCTAGTTAACTCCATGACACGATTTCTCAAATATGATGGAGAGCTGCTCTGCAACGACATCAGCCATCTCTTTCAGAACCCTAGGATGGATATCATCCGGACCCATGGACTTTTATTCATTACGTTTCATGAGGACGTCTCAGACTTGTTCCACTGTTACAGTGGGACAGAATCCACTCCTCTCACCCACACTTAGAGCTTCAGAGTCCTGGCAGATATGGGGAGGAGCCTGACCACCAGTGAAGACTGAGGCAAAGCACTTATTGAGCACCTCTGCTTTTTCCATAACTGAGGAAGCCAGTTTTCCATCCTCGTTTGTCAGAGGTAGAACACTCTCCTTGTTCTGTCTCCTCCTGCTTATGTACCCCTAGAACCCCTTCTTGTTATTTTTCACATCCCTCTCCAAGTTCAGCTCTATCTGTGCCTCAGCTTTCCTAATCTTATTTCTACAAATGCAGACAATATCCCTATATTCTTCTCAGGCTACACAACCCTGCTTCTACTTTGTCACGGAGTTGACCAGATCAATCTATGTCCGTGACAGGGGCGACAGGCCTCTGCCCTCCCCCCCCCCACCCCAGTCCCACAAAAAATGGGAAGGAAGGAAGAGAGAAAAAGAACAGCGGCAGCAATCTATGGAGGAAAACTTATTTTACTATAATACCAGAATACAAGATAACACTATATAATACAATTTAATTGAAATTGAGATTAATGAATCAGACAAGATGAGAGAGAGAGAGAGTTCCCGGGACCGAGTCAAACCTGAAAAGCTTGGAATGGCTAGGAAAGCACCCTCCAGCACCCACTGCAAGGCAGCAAGAGAGCACCCCCCCACCCGGAAGGGCCAGATCCCGTGACTTCTGTAATGTACAGGGATAGGTACCTGGAATTGGGGCATTAACACTTTAATGCCCCGTACGCTACATGATGTTTTGATGTGGAATACTGAAACCCAAAAATAAAAAAAAACATAGAACCATGACATACTTCCTCTACATTTCCCTCTTTTCCCTCAGTTTCAGCTGCAGGTCCTTGCTCAGCCATGCTGGACACCTGCCTCCTCTGCTCCATTTCTTCTGTGGGGGGATGGAGAGTTCTTGTGCTCTCAGAAAGGTGTCCCTAAAGAGCTGCCAGCTCTGTTCTGTTCCTATGCCCTCAAGGACGCTTTCCCAGGAGATCTCACCCAGCAGTTCCTTGAGCAGCCAGAAGTTTGCTCTCCCGAATTTCAGGGTCCTGACTACTTTTTGCCAGGCCTGCATTCCTCCAGATCTCAAACTCCACCAGGGCATGATCACTGCAGCCCAGGCTGCCTCCAATCTTAACCTCTCTGATGCTCTCCTCCACACTGGTGAGCACCAGGTCAAGTAAGGCTTCACCTTGGGTCAGTCTATCTAAAACCTGGACCAGGAAATTATCCTCAACAGACTTCAGGAATCTTCTGGATTGTCGGCCACCCTCCATGCCGCTATACCAGCACATATCCAGATGGTTGAAATCCCCCATCGGGAAAAGGGCCCATGCGCGCAACACCTCCCACAGTTGAATCAAGAAGGCCTCATCAATAGGCTCCCCCTGATCAGGTGGCCTGTAGCAGACTCCAACCACTAGATGCCCTTTACTGGACCGATCCCTGATTTTCACTCATAAGCTCTCAAACTGATCATGGCTGTTACTCAGACACATCTCTTTGCAATCTATCTACTTCCTAACACAGAGGTCAATTCCCCCTGCTTCCTACTCCATCTGTCCCTTCTGAAGACCCTGTAGCTTTCAATCAGAGTATTCCAATCATGGAATTCATCCCACCACATTTCCATGATAGCAAGCAGATCATAATTTTTCAAGCACAACACTGTTTCCAACTCCCCCTGCTTATTTCCCATGCTGCGTGCACTAGTGTAAAGACACTTCAGCTGGGCTTTCTGACGCTACCTTTCTAGAGGGGCCCTCCCTCAAGCCTCGGAAAGAATTCTGAAGTTTTCCCCCACTGCTTCCTAGAGGGACATGAAAAGGTTTTGGACAGGGGGTCAGCAACATTACCTCTTCTGAGGAGTTCCCAGAAGATCCTACAGGACAGTTCAGAGGCTTTTCCCTGCCATCTCCTACAATGACAACATCCCCAAGCCCTTCTCTGTCCCACTGACCTCCACCCGCTTCCCCCATCAAATCTGGTTGAAATTTCTGAACTCCTCGCTCCACCCCAGAAAGCATCATTTTATTCCCATCCCCCTTCATACCTAGTTTAAAGCTCTCTCAATGAGCCCTGCCAGCTCCTGGGCTAGGATCCACTTTCCTCTCAGAGACCAGGTGAGACCTGTCTGCAGACATCAGGCCAGTTGCCGAGTAAACCACCCCATGGTCAAAGAACCCAAAGTTCCTGTGGAGGCACCGACCTTTCAGCCACTTATTCAAAGCCTGCATTTTCCTAGACCGCTTCGTATCCCTCACCACCCCAGAAGACAGAGAGGAAAATACCACTTGCGCACCCACTCCTTCAACCATTCACCCTAAACCCCTGAAATCCCTTTTGATAGCTTGCAAGGCTTCCCTGAGTGATTTCATCACTGCCTACCTGAACTATTGATAGCGGGTAGTAATCAGAGGAGGTTTTTTTTGTTTGTTTTGTTTGTTTTTTTTTCTTTCTATCCTAAAGAATTATATGATTTTGTATTGCTAGTGGTACTGCTTCTACTAAGCCAAGACAGCTCATTCACAACTAGTTGCTGCATCTCTACACAGCACTGTAGTGCATTGTGTAATTATATCTTTAGAGAAACAAAGGCAATTCAGTAAAAAAAAAAAAAGCACAGACATAGAATCTACAGCATTCTGTAATACCAGTATACATCCTGTGTGAACGATCTAACATTTGAGTGACAAAACAATATCTGTACAAATAAATATTCTATAATTTACATCACATGCACATCAACACAAATCCATAGTATAAAGCCTTCCAAACACATAATTGAATGAAACGAGGTATGTGCATCCTCCTCACTTTGTGCTGGCTTCAGAAAATAAGTCCTTCCTGTCACATACTTCAGAACAGAAGAGGTATAAATATGGCTCTGCAAGGTTCACAGCTTTTTTACACAAAAAAAATGACTGGGAAACATAGACAGACCTAATTCTAGCTCTCTAGCACCATAAAAGCATGGATGCATCTCCACATGTGTATATACATGCCATCACCATATAAACCTTCACGTGCTCCCTAAAATGTTTCTTGATTAGGGAATCCTAAGAATGAAGATTTTTATTGTTACAAGATGACAGAGCTAGAACAAGACTGTTGGTATAACTTATACGAAACTGCTATTTATGTATTGCAAATGGGGATATGAAGGTTCAGAATTAATATTTGATTTTATGGTTGATACCCGAGATATATGGCACCCATGTACCACAGGATGTCCACGGACTGATGCCTATGTTGCCCAAGTAGGGAAAGTATCAATCTTGTCTGCAGTGGTATTGAGATATAATAACACAGTTACTAGACAGGAATGGAAAATAAAGGAGGAGGATGAACATGGACAGATTCCAGCTGTGACTGGAAACCATGGAGAAACTGTTTTGATAGGGTGTCAGATTGAAAATGACACTGACTATGCAGCTGTGTCTCAGATTACTATCAAGTATGACAAAGGCAAGTTGGAAGATCAAAAACATATTCGCCCTTTTAAACGTGTATGCTGGTACACTTTTGCTTTGTCGCATCCAGTATTGATAACATGTTTTTGGATGAATTCCAAAGTTCATCCCAGTGTAGCATTACAAATGAAAATTGAAGTCCAGTCTCCCATACCTACTCGACCTCCTATTAAATTAATTCCTCATATTTTTAATACAGGTCCCTATATAATTAAAAATATAGGACAACAAAAGATGCTTTTCAATCCTTTATGGTCTCTTAAGCAGATAGAGATATGGATGAGAGGCACTGTTTCTGCCAGACAACCTGCTTATGCACCATACCTGAAGACTTCTTCAGTAGGATGGACAACCTGGATATGTAAACACACCTTCTCCTCTGGAAATCAGGCAAACAGGGATGCTGCTGGTTTTCTAGGAACAGGACTGGATGTCCTAAACAGCACAGACACAAAATTGTTAATGAGTAAAATGTCTTCAATTACTATGGACCTGAAACAATTAGAACATCCCACACGCTCCTCTCTTTTGGCACTGGGAAATAATCAATGGTTACTGTAAGAGATATTGCCACAGTGGGAAGAATTTAATGCCCAAGGTCATCAGTTGGTAGCTGAAGCATTAGGTACGCTTCAAACAAACAACTCTATGGCACTGAGTTGCATACAGGCTCAATTATGGATACAGACAACGGTGTCTGCACTGATAACAGAAGGAGAAGAAGGTACCCTATCCAAGGAGATTCAAAAGATCATTTGGAACAATATTAATGACTTTGAAAGAAGGTTTCAGTATTGGTGGAATTTTGTTAATTTCACCTATGACCTGATACAAGATTCAGTCACAGCATTCATGATGACCATAGCCCAAGCATCAGTGTACACTATGTATACTATAATCGCCTTAGGTATAAATCAAAATGAAACTGTTCTTTACCCTACTGAACACTGAGAATGGGCCTATCGTTGTGGGCGGTACTTGGGCTAAGGTGGGTGGTAGTTACAGGGGATGGTTCTGGGTGGTGCTTAACAGGTCATGGGTTCATGGGGTGGTCACGTGTCACGATAGAGCTTTAAACTAATTATGACGGGGGAAGGGGACAGTACAGGCCTCACAGGAGAAGAGCCTAGGGGAACAATTGTAAAGCTGGGAGTGAGGCAAATGACTCGGCTCTAGTGCGTCTATACCAATGCACGCAGCATGAGCAACAAGCAGGAGGAACTGGAAACGATTGTGCGCCAGGCTAACTATGATCTAGCTGCTCTTACTGAAACATGGTGGGACTGCTCCCATGACTGGAGTGTTGAGATAGATGGCTATAAGCTCTTCAGAAGGGATAGACAAGGAAGGAAGGGCGGTGGTGTGGCCCTTTATATTAAGGACTGTTTTGATGTTGAAGAGCTTGAGATTGCAAATGATAAAGTGGAGTGTCTATGGGTGAGGATCAGGGGGAAGGCCTGTGGGGGAGACGTCAAAATTGGAGTCTGTTATAGACCACCAAATCAGGATGAGGAGATGGACGAAGCATTTTACAAGCAGCTTGCGGAAGTCGTGCAATCGCCAGCACTTGTTCTTGTGGGGGATTTCAACTTTCCTGATATATGTTGGAAATATAACATGGCACAAAGAAAACAGTCCAAGAGGTTTCTAGAGTGTGTGGAAGATAGCTTCCTTAAACAGCTAGTACAAGAGCCTACCAGGGGTGGTGCCCTGCTTGACCTGCTCTTTGCTAACAAAGAAGGTCTGGTAGGTGATGTGAAGGTTGGAGACTGTCTAGGGCAGAGCGACCATGAAATTGTAGAGTTCTCTATTCTTGGAGATGTCAGAAGGGTGACTACCAAAACTACTATCTTGAACTTCAAGAGGGCAGACTTTGACCTGCTCAGGACGCTTGTAGCACGGGTCCCTTGGGAGTTGCTCCTCAAGGGTAAAGGGGTCCAGGAAGCCTGGACGCTCCTCAAGGTGGAAATCTTAAAGGCGCAAAAACAGGCTGTCCCTGAATACCGTAAGGCGAGCCGTAGGGGGAGAAGACCGGTGTGGATGAGCCGGGAATTACTGTCAAGACTCAGGAAGAAAAAGAGAGTCTATGTCCTGTGGAAGAAGGGACAGGCTACTAGGGAAGATTACAAGGAAGTTGCAAAGTTATGCAGGGAGGAAGTCCGGAAGGCGAAAGCCCATCTCGAACTTAGATTGGCCACTGCAGTAAAGCAGAATAAGAAATCCTTTTACAAATATATCAATGACAAGAGAAAACCCAAGGATAATCTGTGTCCTTTAATTGATGCGGCAGGGAATGTGACCACAGATGACAAGGAGAAGGCTGAGGTCCTCAACGCCTTCTTTACATCTGCCTTTAATAGTCAGACCAGCTATCTTCAGGGCACTTTGTGCCCTGATCTGGATATCTGGGCTGACATGCAGCATATCTCCCCGGAGATCGAGGTGGAGACAGTTAGAGAGCTCCTCCTCCATCTGGACAGTCACAAGTCTATGGGACCGGATGGGCTTCATCCTAGGGTGCTGAGGGAGTTGGCGGGGGTGATCGCTAAGCCGCTCTTGGCTATCTACCAGCGCTCCTGGTTGACTGGAGAGATTCCAGAGGATTGGAGGCTTGCTGATGTGACTCCCATCTACAAGAAGGGCCGTAAGGAGGATCCGGGGAACTACAGGCCTGTCAGCCTGACATCAGTGCCAGGAAAGGTCATGGAACAAATCCTCCTGGGAGAGATCACACAGCTTGTCCACGGGATCAGGCCCAGCCAGCACGGGTTCATGAAAGGCAGGTCGTGTTTGACCAACCTCATCTCCTTCTACGACTGGGTGACCAAACTGGTAGATGAGGGAAAGGCAGTTGATGTAGTCTACCTAGACTTCAGCAAAGCCTTTGACATGGTCTCACACAGTATCCTTCTGCGGAAACTGGCTGCCCATGGCTTGGACAGTTTTACCCTCCGTTGGATAAGGAACTGGCTGGAGGGCCGTGCTCAACGGGTGGTGGTCAATGGAGTGAAGTCCAGCTGGAGACCTGTTACAAGTGGTGTCCCCCAGGGGTCGGTACTGGGGCCCATCCTGTTTAATATCTTCATTGATGACTTAGATGAAGGGATTGAGTGTACCCTGAGTAAGTTTGCAGATGACACCAAGTTGGGAGGTTGTGTCGATCTGCCTGAGGGCAGGGAGGCCCTGCAGAGGGATCTAGGTAAGCTGGATCGCTGGGCTGAGGTGAATGGGATGAGGTTTAACAAGGCCAAGTGTCGGGTTCTGCACTTTGGCCACAACAACCCCAGGCAGCGTTACAGGCTTGGGGATGAGTGGTTGGATGATTGTGAAGAGGAAAGGGACCTGGGGGTGTTGGTTGATGCTCGGCTGAACATGAGCCGACAGTGTGCCCAAGTGGCCAAGAGGGCCAACGGCATCCTGGCCTGCATTAGAAATAGTGTGGCCAGCAGGAGCAGGGAGGTGATCATCCCCCTGTACTCAGCACTGGTGAGGCCGCACCTCGAGTACTGTGTTCAGTTTTGGGCCCCTCACTACAAGAAAGACATTGAGGCCCTGGAGCGTGTCCAGAGAAGGGCAACGAAACTGGTGAGGGGTCTGGAGCACAAGTCTTATGAGGAGCGGCTGAAGGAGCTGGGATTGTTCAGTCTGGAGAAGAGGAGGCTCAGGGGAGACCTCATTGCACTCTACAACTTCCAGAAGGGAGGTTGTGGTGCAAAAGGGTCTGGCCTCTTCTCCCAGGCAAATAGTAGGACCCGAGGTAATGGCAAAAAGTTATACCAGAGGAGGTTTAGGTTGGATATTAGGAGAAACTTTTTCTCTCAGAGGGTGGTCAGGCACTGGAATGACCTGCCCAGGGAGGTGGTGGAGTCGCCATCCCTGGCAGTGTTCAAGAGGCGCCTGGATGAGGAGTTACGAGAGATGGTTTAGTAGCTTGTGGCACTGATAGGAATGGGAGGGTGGTTGGACTGGATGATCTTGCAGGTCGTTTCCAACCTTGTGATTCTGTGATTCTGTGACAGAATATAGGTGGTTGTTGCGCAGCAATAAATTGGCACTTGAGCTACATCCTATGGTGTGCATCTCTTGTGTCCCTGTGCAAGGTAGGGGTGCAGATGGATAAGGGTGCTGATAAGGGTGTCGTGGACGGGGCTGGAATTGCATGGAGGTCTGCAACAACTGGTGACCCTGACAGGATGAGGTGTGCGCACACGGTTAAGGTGGTAGCAGCTCACGTTATGGCTTCTGTGAAGCAAGTGGTGAGTATGCTGAAGATGCTGGGAAAGCAGGCAGGGGTTTCGCTGTTGTCAAAATCCCTCACGGCGTTGATTAATTGGGTTCAGTGCTGTGGTTACGGGAGTACTCTTATTGAGTGCTTATCCCATAGGAATTTAGATAAGGCGGCAGAGGAGTTGCAGGAGGAGGTTAAGTTGGGACCAAAGGGAGCTACCTTGGGAAGCTTAGAAAGAGCTCTTAAAGCAGTGGGAACAGAGGAGCGGTGTTGGTGGATGGCTTGGGAGTTGGTGTTAGGTCAGCTTGGGGAGAAAGGCGAGGAATCGGAGAAGAAGCCTGTGAGGGGGGGGGTCAGGAGGATGCAGTGGAAGTTGAACAGGGCAGCCAGGCAGACTTAGAGGCCGAGCAACGGGAGGAGGAGTCAGGAATGGATACATCTGGAAGGAGTGGCAGGGCCGGGGGAGTCGCGTTGGGGGTGGAGGATGATGTGCCTTGGGCGGCGCCTGTGTGGCCTCCTGCGGCATCTAATTGGAGGGCTACTGGGGCCACACTCGGTTCTCGTATGTTCCTGTAACAGTGCCTATGCCAACTGCTGTTTCCGTAATAGCACCCATGGCCCCTCCCCCGTATGGTGGGGGGAGTGCCGGAGGGGGGGAGTGGAGGCAGCCGGCCTGCGATTGGAGCAGAAAGGGGAGGGACAAGAGCAACCAGGACCAGTGATTGGAGGAGAAGGGGCCGGACAGGCAGAGCAGAAACTGGGTGTATAGGAGGCTGCAGCTGCGCAGACAGTGGCCCAACAGATGTTGCATAAGATGCAGGAGACGAGCTGAGTGGGTAGCAAAGAGGGCGGCATCGACCACCAGGGGCGCTGCCTTAAATGACGCCCTGCAAGAAACTGCAAGGGAGTGGCTTATCAAGGCTAAGAACTGTGTATTAACAGGCTGTCAGCTGCGGACCATTGAGCCTGATGCACCCCCGCCCTCAGCAGCTTTTCTAGTTCTGGTGGGCCCAGATGGGGCCCGTCAATGGAATCCTGTAAATTATAAAGTTCTATTGCAGTTGAGTTCAGCTACTCAGTCAGAAGGGATATCGGGATCAGGGGCACAGCTGCTCTTAGATACCATTGCGACGTCAGGGCTGCTAATGTTTGACTGGCAGCAGATGGCCAGGACAGTCTTAACACTGGCACAATGTACAGTGTGGGAGCAACAGGTGAGGACTCAGGCAGAGACGATTATTATACAAGCGCAGATGGCTATACTAAAGACAGAATGGATGCTAAACCTTTGCCTGTATGGCACCAAATAATGGAAGGACTTAAACAAATTCGACAAAGAAGAATTTCTTTGGACTATTCCCCATCGCCCTCCCTCCCACCCCCGCTGCTGCCCCTTACTGCAGAAAGCAGCCCTGGTCCAGATTCGATCCGCGGCTCCAACCCCACCCCTGACCACGAAGAAGAGAAATCACAACCCCCACCATTGCTGCTGCCCTCGGCTTCACCTCCACTGTTCATCCCGTTGCTGCTGCCCTCGGCTCCGCCCCCGACGCTCATCTTGCTCCTTCCTTCAGCTCCATCCATGACGCTCGCAGTGCTCTTGCCCTCCACTCCACCCCCAACGTTCACCACACTGTCCCCGCCCTCTGCCCCATCCATGTCGCCTGCTGTTGCGTCCCTGCAGCCTGCGTGTCACTTGGCTGAAAACAATAACGAACCTGCATATACTTCTAAGGCTACACTAACTTTCTTGCAAGAATGGGGGGTTAGACATATTGCAGGCATTCGTCATTCTCCCACTGGACAAGCTATCATTGACTGTACTCATCTAGCATTGAAATCTATTCTTAATAAACAAAAAGGGGGAATACGGAAGACACACCACAAGAAAGATTATGGACTGGCCCTATGTGGATTCCAGCACGATACGTTCGGCCTCATCTCAAGGCATATAGCAAATAGCATCCAGCCTTTATAGTGACTGGGATTGTTTGCTTCTTATTTATTGGCATTGCTTTGTAACTTGCTATATTGCAAATAAGTAGCAATAGTAATGGTATGATAGAGTGGGTGATTTTCCTGTGTTATCAATGTCGTCTCAAGAATTAGAGTTATTAGGCGTTATCTAGTTTGTCATGTTCTTCTTTTATTTTAGTAGCAGATTGAATGAAAATTAAACAGGATTTAATGTTACCAGTGCTGTAATCTACAGGAATAGCTCTTTTAATGTATTAATAACACTCGGTTATGATGCTATCAACCTATCAATTAGTTTTTTCTTGATTTGCAAAGACAAAACCTGGAAAGGAGTCCTAGGCAAAGGCGCTGTCTCGCTCCAATTTATAGGAGGGAGAGGAGGTTCTTTTGTTATCTATATACCCGGCGTGAGATTAAGAAGCAACGGTTCAAATGTTGGTCCGACCAGTTTATTACAAATCTTAATCAGGGGAAATGGGGAAGGGGAAGACGGACACTATTATGAATTAGGGTAATGGGGGAAGGGAAGGAGGGCGATAGAAAAGATAGGAAAGAAGAAGCAAGGAGTCTTCATAGGCAGCAAGAGGGACATAGTCACCACCATGGATCCAGCGAGGTTCGTAGTTCAGTCTTTGATCTTCAGTAGCGGTGGGTCGTCAGGCAGAGTTGTCCTCTTGACAGCGACGACGGTGAGAAGGACGACGACGACGACGACGACGACGACCATGGCGATGATGGCCCCTTTTCAATGGTTTCAAAGTGGTGAAGTCAGCTATCTTTGGAGTGACAGCTCAAATCCAAAGTGGTTGAGTCAGCTCTCCTTTGAGTGGCAGCTTCTGGCTCTGGGATCTCAGCAGAAACTCCTTTGTTCTTATCTTCCTGGCCTTGCCAGTAGATAAGAGGAAGCAGGGAGGCACCAACTTGCATCTTGCCTTCGCAGGATACAATGGTATCATCCCCCAGCCTTCCATACTTAGCTGGAGTGGTTTAGTCACAGGCCAGATCTTCCGCCAGTGAACACTGCTGAGCACTCTCATCCGCTCTTGTATAGAGCAAGCAGTTCTGGGGGAAGGGGCTTTCAAATGTTCCCAAAGCGATATCCACTGTCACACGGTTAGCACCCATTAGCTGCCTCCTCAACAAATCACTCAGAGTCTTATCACAAGAAACCTCAGGAAGCAAGCTTTGAGCCAAAAAACAGAGAAGGATTCTCACACCACCCCGTGGCTCAAAGATTGCTTGAAATGAAGCATAAGTGACCCTCCACGGTGGTGAGGAAAAGGCAGAAAATAAGAAGACAGAAAAGAAGCAAGAGGGAAAGAGGAGGGGGAGAAGGGGGAGATAATCGTTACACAATTACTATAAAAGATTTCTTGCGCTTGGTTACAAATGTTGCCCTGATCTGTTGGACTTGTCCATCATTAGTTGAAGTGGTTACAAAGTACATGGAGGATACAACAGGTTGTATCAGTTGAATGAAACATGGAATCATACAAGGTACAAACATAAGAGGTGCAACAACACACAGTAGATAAAACAGGATACATTTGACCCATGGGCCACCTGGAAGCCAGGAAAAGAAATCAACGTCTAGGCCCTTCCAGGTTTGGACAGGAACATGGGCTATTTTCTGTATACCCTGGGCAATTTGTTTAACAACTTTACCATTATCATCAATCTTTAGACAACAATTAGAATCATTCAGTTTGCCACAGACACCACTCGGTGATATCTCAGGAGTGGTGGCACAAATGTTACATGTTGAATAAAATGTAGAAAGTGAAAAGAAACAACCATACATTTAGCAATGACCACACATTTCACAATAACCAATAATAATAAATAAATAGGTAAAACAAACTTAGGTATTTGTGTCAGCTGCTTTCCCCACCCAGGAACTCCCAGTGTAAGCCAGGATCCAGATGGGAATTCTTCAGTAGAGGTTGTGGTGTTTATGAATAGCCATACAATACTACACTTCAGTTAATTCACTAAAAGTGTATCTAGTCTAATTTGACAATATGTGGACTTGCCATGTAATGTTTTCTAAGATGATTTAGTGTCTCGAGAACTTTACACTTGAGCATTTCCAAAGCAATTCAAATGCTAAGAGATACAAATATTAGTTTGGCAAGTTCAAGTATTGTTACAGTCCACAGAACTTTTCACAGGACAGTGTGTGCAGGATACCTCCACAGTACAAACCATCAAAGAGGGGTAATCCCAGAAACATATACATCTCTTATTAAAACTTAGGCACTTTCCAGCAACCGTGTTTTGGATGGTACTCCTGGACTGGTGTGACACTGAAAAGCATCAGTGCAAAAGGCTTTCTGATAGATTTCTTTTGTGACCACATCTAATAGATATTAGATGGGTCCCTTGATTCATTTCCCAGTTTGTTAGGAATTTGGAAACACTGTGGAGGAGTTACATGGAAATCATAATCAGTTTGGTAAAAAAAGGGGTGAAAGAAGGGGTCAAAAGAAATGGTATCACTGTGCAGGGAGTACCAGTAAGCCAGGATGACCTGTAAAAAGCCCTGAACCCAGTTGTGAAGTTTAACAGATCCAAGGACTGATACCAATCACCACCCACACCCATAACAACAAAAAACATAACACTATTGCAACCAAAAAATGTAATCAAGAGGTACATTCTGTGTTCTAGCATGATCAAATCTTCAGTATTTCTGTCACAAAACACAAATAGTTAAAATCAGCTATTAGCCTTTTTGTGTTCTGTCAAGGTCCCACGGGGATCTTCTGTGAAATAAAACAAGACACCGACTTGCCCTTTTTGGGCTTTGTTAATATGGTTAAAAAATGAGGGAACAATCCAGCAAGTGTTGATTTCATATTCCTTTTTCGGGGTGTCTTTAGCCTTCCAAAGATATTTGTTAAGGGATCTTGTTAAGGTTAGGGGAACTGGCCTCAGGTTAGCTGAGTCAATCGACACAGTCTGGCCAGGGAGGTAACAGTGTTTCCCTGGCTTATCAGCCACTGGATCGTGACTCACAGGGATAACTGGCAAGAGTGGTGAGACTTTTAGCAAAAGGTTTAAATCGACGATCTTGTTTCCCTTTGTTGTGAGCTTTCTCATGCATCCACCCTTCATCGCCCCCACCCCGCTCACTTGGGAGGGGCGAAGACATCAGTTTTCTAATGGCTTAGATAGCCGTTCAGGTTCCCTGAGAGAGACCCTAGGACCTGGGGTTTTGCTCTCCTCGAGATTCTGGAGCTTTTGTTCTGGCCACCAGTTAACTAATTTCTCTAACATTACAGTGGGTAATCCATTCATCAAATCTCGTGGAACATCCTTTTGCCAGCCCAGTCTCCAGAGACAATTACGTTTATGATCAATATTTCGCCTACCTGTTTTTACTGACAGTGAGACCCTTCCAGTCCCACTGAGCTTTGGGCTAGGAGGCCTGGGGGCAAGGCTGACTGCTGCAAGTCTTACTTCTCTTGGCTCAGATTTAGTGGAGGAAGAAACCACTGGCCCATATTTCCTTCCATAGTTAATTAACTCTTGGGCAACCTCTCCCCACGTCCACACTTTGTTTCCTGACTGCAGATGGTTGGGGGTTACAGTTCCTTCTAACACTGGCTGGGTTCTCTCTCCCTGAGACATTACCTGTATTTTTCCTTGCAGTTGTATACCTATAGGTTTTAACGACTCTGGAAGCCCCTTAATTAAAGCAGTCATTCTCTCAGGATCAACAGGCATCATCATAGGTGATTCATGGTGTGGCTGCAGCTTTCTATCATACATCATTTGGAGACAAGCAGCCTTTTGAACACTCTCTACTAACTGATCAGTTGTTCCAGTAATGGCAAGAGGGTCTCCCCGTTCTAAAGGGTTGAGACCACCTGCCCAATAGGCAGCCCTTTGTGTTAATGACCAGGGAGCACGATTGTTACCAGTAGTTAAAAATACTCCTGGTCCCCAATAACCTTCTGCTTCCTTTTCTGTTAACCGAATCTGGTCGCCACCAGTGAGGCTAACCCTCCATACATATTCTGTTTCTGATTCCCTTGGAGAGCGGCTGAAATCTTTCTTCAATTTCGCTAGTTCAGTGGCTGAGAAGGGAATTACTTTAACATTCATTTGAGGATCTAAATCCTCACTGTTATCGAATGTGTATTCAGTTTTTATCAAAGGACGCAATGGGGCTATTGGAGTTTCTAATTTATCTAGCCTTTCCTTCTTTCCTGGTAGTTCCACCTGAGGAAAAGTTTTTTCTCGAGGCAAACTATGGGTGATGGTATGGCTGGCATGCTTACACGTTAGCAGTTCCTTAAAAGCCATTTGCAACAAAGCCGAATTACTCTTCTCTCTTTCTAATTGTTCCTCGAGGTTCACTATTTGATTCTGCAGAGTTTTCACCAATTCTTGTGTTACTTTAACCGATTCCTGCAGTGCTTGTATGGTTTGGAGTTCTGCCGAATGCTTTTCATTTCGAAACTCCACGGCAGCTTTTAAAGCAGCCCCGAGTACGGCACAAATAAACGACTTTCCTTTTCCAGCTCGTGTACGAGCCTCATTCTGTAAGACACTAATGCGGTCCGAAACACTCTGCAAGTTATACCAGTTCTGTCGTGCCTAATCCATACCTGATAAAGAGGGTCGAGCACCATGTTTTTCTAAAAGATCAAATAATACATCTTCACTTTTCATGGTGGCAATGCTGTCGCTCATTTTTTCAATACACTGAAAGGCCTACACTAAGGGAGGTGTACGTATTCAAAAGCTCAAGTGACTCCTTATCTCCCCAGGGAAACAGACACTTTTCAAATGCTAATGCTCAAAGCACTCTTCCCTTTCTCTGAGGGGAGCACACAAAAAGATGCAAATTTCACACTTAAGTTACAAGACACTTAAAATCGCAAAATTCAGAGAGGTCTTCTCGAGGAGGCACACACTTAATCAAAATTAATTCATACGTCCCCGAGAGGTATACACATAAACTGTAAAGTTTCAGAATGTGGAGCGGTGTTCCTGGAGAAGGACTCACGTCTAAGTTTTCAAAACTATCGCTCCATGCAACTCCAGGAGGTGCACACAAAGGAAGTTTCAGACTATATCTGGAAGGACAACACTCTCACGGTGGGTATCCTGCAACGACTACGCCATTAAATAAATGTCTCGCTCCAATTTATAGGAGGGAGAGGAGGTTCTTTTATTATCTATATACCCGGCGTGAGATTAAGAAGCAACGGTTCAAATGTTGGTCCGACCAGTTTATTACAAATCTTAATCAGGGGAAATGGGGAAGGGGAAGACGGACACTATTATGAATTAGGGTAATGGGGGAAGGGAAGGAGGGCGATAGAAAAGATAGGAAAGAAGAAGCAAGGAGTCTTCATAGGCAGCAAGAGGGACATAGTCACCACCATGGATCCAGCGAGGTTCGTAGTTCAGTCTTTGATCTTCAGTAGCGGTGGGTCGTCAGGCAGAGTTGTCCTCTTGACAGCGACGACGGTGAGAAGGACGACGACGGTGAGAAGGACGACGACGACGACGACCATGGCGATGATGGCCCCTTTTCAATGGTTTCAAAGTGGTGAAGTCAGCTATCTTTGGAGTGACAGCTCAAATCCAAAGTGGTTGAGTCAGCTCTCCTTTGAGTGGCAGCTTCTGGCTCTGGGATCTCAGCAGAAACTCCTTTGTTCTTATCTTCCTGGCCTTGCCAGTAGATAAGAGGAAGCAGGGAGGCACCAACTTGCATCTTGCCTTCGCAGGATACAATGGTATCATCCCCCAGCCTTCCATACTTAGCTGGAGTGGTTTAGTCACAGGCCAGATCTTCCGCCAGTGAACACTGCTGAGCACTCTCATCCGCTCTTGTATAGAGCAAGCAGTTCTGGGGGAAGGGGCTTTCAAATGTTCCCAAAGCGATATCCATTGTCACACGGTTAGCACCCATTAGCTGCCTCCTCAACAAATCACTCAGAGTCTTATCACAAGAAATACCTCAGGAAGCAAGCTTTGAGCCAAAAAACAGAGAAGGATTCTCACAGGCGCACGTTAAGAGAGCTAACCTTTGTAGTTTATTCTGTTTTGCAAGCAGGTGTTCCACTTGGGCTCTGTATCATGCACTGACCATGCAGATGCAGTGTACAAATGGAAAATACCCTTAAGATCCTGAGACGAATAAAAACAAGAGAGAATCTGTGATAGGTGAGAGAGGAAAGCGCACCTCGAAGCAGGGGATGCCCTGCTGGCACTGCCTATCGTATTCACTGCCACCATGTGCTTTTTTCTTTTTAGCAGGTTAACAGTATTTCTCACTATTATGCTATGTTTATCTTTCTAACATTTTGAGTATTGTCAATCGAGGCCTTGATTGAGTTATAAAGATTATGTTATTAATATAATTAGTGTTACAATTCTGCACGACAGCCGTAGACAAGGACCAATCTTTTTCAATGGATCCAGCATATCTGCACCTCAACACACTATTCTTGTACTAATGACTATGAGAAATAACAGTAAAAAGTAGGGGACATGATAGCATAGCATAAAGAGGGAGGAGATGTGGGTGATAGTGTGGGTGGTACTTGGGCTAAGGTGGGTGGTAGTTACAGGGGGTGGTTCTGTGTGGTGCTTAACGGGTCACGGGTGGTCGTGTGCCATGGTATATAGATAGTTGTTGCACAGCAATAAATCGGCACTTGAGCTACACCCTATGGCGTGCATCTCTCGTGTCCCTGTGCCGGGTAGGGGTGCAGACAGATAAGGGTGCTGATAAGGGCGTTGTGAACTGGGCTGGAACTGCATGGAGTTCTTCAACAATCATGAAACTAAGAAATGGCAGACAGTTGATATTTGCATCTGTACAGTAAGAACCCAGGAGGGATTTATTTATGAAAGCAACATCATCAGTGTCCAGGATATTTGTCTTGACACAGAACAGAATGTAAGTCATTTCGAAATCCATCCTAATGAAAAACTTGAAACTGTATTGACTACGATTTCCTATATAGGTAAAAGCTGTGTTTGTATAAAAAGACATTGTAATTTTCTCACGATTAATGATGATACTGTAGATAACAGAACTCATGCTAATCCTTGTATTTGTAACTTGTCCAAAATAACAGGGTGTGATTTTACATATACTGTACCTGTCACTTCATACCAGCTAGTACAATCTGATTACATCCAGAATTTACTACCTCTTCATATCGGGATAAATATTATGATGGTGAAGAAGTTGTTACAACATAAGGACCTCTGTAGTTAACAAAATATGCAAGTTAGAGATGTAGTCAACGAAATACATAAAGCGGGGGCTGTCAAGGTCACCAGGCGTGACAGGATCTGTGTGGGCCCCTTGCGTGGTTAACAGAGTACGTAAAAGGGGGGCTATGGAAGTCATCAGGCTCTGCGGGGGCTCCTTGACTCATGAGAAACCATGATGAGACATGGCAAGACAAGACATGCCACGCATCTATTGGGCACAGATAACCATAGCAAGGGTGATTGGTAGCACTGTGATATAAGGGACAACTATAAGAAGAGTGTGTTGCTTGCAATAAAGGCCTTTTGCCGCTCACCACATTGGTGTCATGAAAAGTGTGTGATTTGGCCGGGGCTGTCTGAGTACTTTACAATGGGACATTAATCAGGGGTTGCCGAAACAAAGGCAACAGACCTCAAATAGTTACTGAAGCAATGCAAAGAGAATGGACAAAGAACTCTGATCACAGTGCACCATGATGTGAAGGAAATACATCAAATAATGGAACAGGTAAAGAAAGATGGAGAACATCAATGGTGGGATGTTCTTTTTGGATGGTCACCCACTGCAACAGGGCTTTTCAATAAGATGCTGCATCCTATTGTGGTTATTTTGATTTTGTACCTGATCTGCTTATTCTTAATAATAATATTATATATTAGAGTTTGGAAAATAGCAAGACGATTGGTTTTGATAGATTATTGTAGTCAATCATCAAACTAGGCTAGTAAAATAGTTATCCTATATTAGAAGTGTTTCATAGGTGCAAAAAGGTAAAAAGAAAAAGCGGGGAAATTGTGAGAAGTAGATTGTGTTTTTGCAGTGGAAGTTTCCAGTATTTTCTGTATGTAGTTTAGGCCCTTACTGAACTTATAACCCTCTTGTGAAACAGTTATTGAAGTTGTTTTCCCACCAAGAATGTTGTTGAATAAAGTTAAGATTGGGGACGTTCCGACTTGGGTAGAATTTCAACAGGCACAAGATAAGGTAAATACGCAGGGTGGGGAGAGCCTAACACAGGACAGAACAAGTGTGCTAACTTTCGGAAACATTGCCCTCCTATCTCCATAGAAAAGTTCAAAACACAAAAAAAAACCCAACAGGTTGTGTCCTGGCAACAGCATTGGGGAGACTGTGAGCCCAAGACTCTCAACTAATGAGCAAGTGCCAGGAGAGAATCACAGAATGGACAGGGTTGGAAGGGACCTCAAGGATCATGAATTTTCATTCCCCCGCAACATGCAGGGCCAACAACCTCCCCATTTAATATTAGACCAGGCTGCCCAGGTGTCATGGTTCTATGTTTTTTTTGGTTTTGTTTTTTTGTTTTTGGGTTTCAGTATTCCACATCAAAACATCATGTAGTGTACGGGGCATTAAAGTGCCACTGCCCCAATTCCAGGTGCCTATCCCTGTACATTACAGAAGTCACGGGATCTGGCCCTTCCGGGTGGGGGGGCGCTCTCTTGCTGCCTTGCAGTGGGTGCTGGAGGGTGCTTTCCTAGCCGTTCCAAGCTTTTCAGGTTTGAATCGGTCCCGGGAACTCTCTCTCTCTCTCTCATCTTGTCTGATTTATTTATCTCAATTTCAATTAAATTATATATATTGTGTTATCTTGTATTCCAATAATACAGTAAAATAAGATTTCCTCCATAGATAGTTGCCGCTGCTCTTTTCCTCCCTCCCTTCCTTCCTTCCCATTTTTTGTGGGACTGGGGTGGGGGGGGAGGGCAGAGGCCTGTCGCCCCTGTCACGGACATAGATTGATCTAGTCAACTCCGTGACAGATTTTTGGCGCCCAACGTGGGGCTCGCTGCTTTTTAGTTTTTAGAACGAATCTCTTTTTCTCTCTGCTCTTAGAGAGCTTCGTTAGGGAGCATTATCAGTAGTTCAAGTTTCTGTGCTGGTAAACCTGACCTTGAAAGATTAGGCGTACTGCCAGTGTTCTGGGATATTTGTAAACTTTGAGCACTACTTAGTCTGGGCAGTGCCTTTTTTTTTTTTCTTTTTTTTTTCTCCTCTTGTTAGCTTCAATTCATGAACCTCTTTTTAGCAAGCACCAGCAATGAACCCACTCGTTATCGTGGGGGTGCTGGGTAAAGGATTAAAAGCAATGGTGTTACTCACAACCTACTGTCCAATAATCCATCTCACAGTTATGTGTTGTGGAATTGCATTCATAGATAACTACCTAAGGGCACTGATGGAGACACCTATGTTTTACCTATTTGCAATGTGGTACGATTTGAACTTTGACATTTACATCCCAGAAGGAATGGCTAATTTCACAAACAACTACATCCCAAATGGAATCGCTAATTTTACAAACAACACGATGTTCAGACCATTCTCCGGGTTTTCTTCACGGTTTGTCAAACGTTTTTTGAATCCTGAATTAATAGTCATGTTGTTGTTGTTGTTCGTATCATCAATTCTCCTGAATGTATTCCAATTCATTCGTAATAAGGGGAAGGAGTCTCCTCCAAGACTAGAGAATGATGACTGGCAGGGAATATGGAGAGGTTTAGGAAAGGTCTTAGAAGCATGGGGACCCGCAGTGTCATGGGATTTTACTCTTGAACACCTGTGGGATCCTGGGAAACTAAGCCAGTATTTGAGTCAGGGACTATGTGGCTTACATAAATCTAAGGAGGTACAACTTATTTGGGGTTTGGCTTGTGCTTACCGTGCCCTATATAATACCATTCTGGAGAGAGAGAGTTTCTGAGCTGAGGTTCAAGCAAAAGGGGAAAATCCCCAAGTCAAATTTAATCAATCAAAGGAGACGCCAGTAACAATACCAGTTGCTCCTGTGGAGGGCAAGAAATGGAAACGAGTGTCTTCGCGTCTTGAATGAAAAAGAGAAGAAGAGGAGGAGGAGGTGAAGGAAGATCTAGGCAAGGGGCCCTCCTCAGAACCACCACCATTGCGAAAGGCAAAAGGGAAACCTAAGAGACATGCAGAAGAGAGTGATGAAGAGGAAATCTCTATTGCTACTCTCCCGCCTCTAAAGATGACTGAAATCCAAGGTTCAAGAAAGGAGTTTACACGGCGCCCGAATGAAACTCTTGTTTCCTGGTTGGTTCGCTGTTGGGACAGTGGGGCCCATAGCTTGTCTCTGGATGGTAATGAAGCTCACCAACTAGGCGCCATTGCCAGAGATCCAGCTATTGATAGAGGAATTAGTCGGTGTTCGGATGAGGCTGCCTCCCTCTGGGAACGAGTGTTAATAGCCGTGAAGGAAAAGTATCCCTTCAAAAACGGTTTGAAGATTGCGATGAAAAAATGGGATACAGTGGAAAAGGGTATCCAGTATTTGAGGGAAATAGGCGTGGTGGAAATGTTGTATGACCCTAACTTTGTTCCTAACCATCCACGCCAAGACCGTGACCCTGAAAAAGTGAGGACGACACCTGAGATATGGCAGAAACTCGTGACAACAACACTGGACAAATATGCCTCTACACTAATGTCAGCGTGTGACAGATACAACGAACAACAGAGAACACCCTTAACTTATGCATTAATTCTTATGCTCCAAAACTATCAACAGTTGCTATCTCCCATTCAGGCTGCTGTAGCCGCTATCTCAAAAGTGATGGACCAACTGAATGAAACGCAGCAGCAAATGTCTGAACTGATTAGCCATGACAAACCTACAGCAGTATCAGAAACGCTTGATGAAGATCAGGATAATCAAAAGAGTCTAATGAAGGAGATGAAGGACATGAAGGAGATGAAAGAGATGAAGGAGATGAAGGAGATGAAGGAGATGATGCGAGCCCACCTAATTAAAGACAATGAACCTTTCTTCTCACGCGCACCATCAAAAATCTCAGCTGTTAGAGGCAGATGTTCTCCGGCTCAAGTAAGGGATAATACACCGCTAATTGCCTTATGGTATTACCTACGTGACCATGGAGAAGACATGAGGAAGTGGCACGGTCAACCTACTCCTGTACTACGAGCCCGGGTGAAAGAATTACAAGGCAGATCAACCACCAGTGCAGTTGCTCCAGTTATCACAGGTAATGAAGAGAGAGGCCCTGCCCTCAGTCGGGGGGGGGAAGGGATAATAGAGTACATTGGACTGTGTGGATTCGATGGCCTGGCACATCAGAACCACTGAAATATAAGGCACTGGTGGACACTGGTGCACAGTGCACTCTGATGCCCTCTAGTCACGAAGGGACAGAATCAACCCATATTTCTGGAGTGACCAGGGGCTCTCAAGAATTGACTGTGTTGGAGGCTGAGATAAGCCTCACTGGTAAGCACTGGCAAAAACATCCTATTGTGACGGGCCCAGGGGCTCCACATATACTAGGTATTGATTATCTCAGAAGGGGGCATTTCAAGGATCCTAAGGGGTATCGATGGGCCTTTGGAATAGCTGCTGTGGACACAGACAACATTAAACAGCTGTCTGTTTTGCCTGGCCTGTCAGAAGATCCGTCTGTTGTGGGGCTGCTGCGAGTAAAAGAGCAACAAGTACCGATTGCTACAAAAACAGTGCACAGGCGGCAGTACCGCACCAACAGGGATTCCTTGCTCCCCATTCATAAGCTTATTCGTCAGCTAGAGAGCCAGGGAATGATCAGTAAAACTCACTCGCCTTTTAACAGCCCCATATGGCCAGTGTGTAAAGCCAGTGGAGAATAGAGGCTGACGGTGGACTACCGTGGCCTGAATGAAGTCACATCCCCACTGAGTGCTGCTGTGCTGGAAATGTTAGAGCTCCAGTATGAACTGGAGTCAAAAGCAGCCAAATGGTATGCCACCATTGACATTGCTAATGCCTTCTTTTCCATTCCTTTGGCCAAAGAATGTAAGGCACAGTTTCCTTTCACATGGAGGGGCATTCAGTATACCTGGAACCGTTTGCCCCAGGGGTGGAAATACAGCAGAACCATTTGCCATGGGTTGATCCAAACTGTATTGGAACAGGGCAGTGCTCCTGAGCACCTGCAGTACATTGATGACATCATTGTTTGGGGCGATACAGCAGAAGAAGTTTTCACAAAAGGAGAGCGAATAATCCAAATTCTTCTGAGTGCTGGTTTTGCTATTAAGCAAAGCAAAGTGAAAGGACCTGCCCAGGAGATTCAGTTCTTAGGCATAAAGTGGCAAGATGGCCGTCGTCACATCCCTACAGATGTGATTGACAAAATCACTGCTATGTCTCCACCCACTAGCAAAAGAGAGACACAATCTTTTCTGGGTGCAGTGGTCTTTTGGAGAATGCACGTTCCAAACTACAGCCTCATTGTAAGCCCCCTTTATTATGTGACGAGAATGAGAAATGAGTTTACATGGGGCCCTGAGCAGCAGTAGGCTTTTGAACAGATTAAACAGGAGATAGCCCATGCCGTGGCCCTAGGGCCAGTACGGACGGGACAGGGTATAAAGAACATCCTCTATACCGCTGCTGGAGAGAACGGTCCCACTTGGAGTTTGTGGCAAAGAGCCTCGGGAGAGACCCGAGGCCGACCCCTGGGATTCTGGAGTCGGGCGTACATAGGGTCTGAAGAGCACTACACTCCAACTGAAAAGGAGATCTTAGCTGCATATGAGGGGGTTCGGGCTGCTTCTGAAGTATTTGGTACTGAAACACAGCTCCTTCTGGCACCTCGACTGCCAGTGCTGAACTGGATGTTCAAGGGAAAGGTTCCCTCCACCCATCATGCTACTGATGCCACTTGGAGCAAGTGGATTGCACTGATTACACAACGAGCACGGATGGGGAACCTCAGCCGTCCAGGAATCCTAGAGGTCATCATGGACTGGCCTGAAGGTAAAAAGTTTGGAACACCACCAGAAGAAGTATCACGTGCTAAAGAGGCCCCACCATACAATGAACTACCAGAGAATGAAAAGAAATATGCCCTGTTCACAGATGGATCGTGCTGTATTGTGGGAAACCATCGCAGATGGAAATCTGCTGTGTGGAGCCCCACACGACAAGTTGCAGAGGCCACCAAAGGGAAAGGCGAATTGAGCCAATTTGCAGAGGTAAAGGCTGTCCAACTGGCCTTAGATGTTGCTGAGCGGGAGAGGTGGCCAATGCTCTATCTCTACACTGACTCATGGATGGTAGCAAATGCCTTATGGGGGTGGTTACAGCAGTGGGAGCAAAATAACTGGCACAGAAGGGGTAAACCTATTTGGGCTGCTGAACTGTGGAAAGACATTGCTGCCCAAACAAAGAATATGATTATAAAGGTGCGCCATGTAGATGCTCATGTGCCCAAGAGTCGGGCTACTGAAGAACAGCAAAATAACCATCAGGTAGACCGAGCTGCCAAAATTGAGGTGGCTCTAATAGACCTGGACTGGCAGAACAAGGGTGAATTATTTCTGGCTCGGTGGGCCCATGAGACCTCAGGTCATCAAGGGAGAGATGCAACATACATATGGGCTAGAGACCAAGGGGTGGACTTAACTATGGATGCCATTGCACAGGTTATTCATGACTGTGAAACATGTGCCATCATCAAACAAGCCAAGAGAATGAAACCTCTCTGGGAAGGGCAATGGCAAAAGTACAAATATGGGGAGGCATGGCAGGTTGATTATATCACCTTGCCACGATCTCGCAATGGTAAGCATTATGTGCTTACTATGGTGGAGGCAACCACTGGGTGGCTTGAAACATATGCAGTACCCCATGCTACTGCCCGAAACACCATACTGGGTCTCAAGAAACAAGTCCTGTGGCGACATGGCACCCCAGAAAGGATTGAGTCAGATAATGGGACTCATTTCAAAAATTCTCTTGGAAATACTTGGGCCAGAGATCATGGCATTGAGTGGATTTACCATATTCCCTATCATGCACCAGCCTCTGGTAAAATTGAACGTTACAATGGGTTGTTAAAAACTATGCTAAAAGCACTGGGTGGCGGATCATTTAAGCACTCGGAGAAGCATTTGGCAGAAGCCACCTGGTTAGTCAATACCAGAGGATCTGTCAATCGTGATGGTCCTAACCAATCCAGTTCCCTGCATACCGTAGAGGGAGATAAAGTCCCTCTTGTACATGTAAAGAACATGTTAGGAAAGGCAGTTTGGGTTCTTCCAGCTTCTGTAAAGGGCAAACCTCTCCATGGTACAGTTTTTGCCCAGGGACCAGGATCCACTTGGTGGGTAATGCAGAAGAATGGGGATGTCCAATGTGTACCACAAGGAAACTTGATGCTGGGGGAGTGCAGTTACTAATTCTATGTATATGCTTATAACCATGTGTGTGTAATGCATTTTAATCATTTTGTTTGTTTGTTTGTATATATGTATATATATTTTAATCATGATGTAACGATGTAGAATAAGGGGTGGAATGTCATGGTTCTACGTTTTTTTTGTTTTTGGGTTTCAGTATTCCACATCAAAACATCATGTAGTGTACGGGGCATTAAAGTGTCACTGCCCCAGTCCCAGGTACCTATCCCTGTACATTACAGCAGTCACGGGATCTGACCCTTCCGGGTGGGGGGGGGCGCTCTCTTGCTGCCTTGCAGTGGGTGCTGGAGGGTGCTTTCCTAGCCGTTCCAAGCTTTTCAGGTTTGAATCGGTCCCGGGAACTCTCTCTCTCTCATCCTGTCTGATTTATTTATCTCTATTTCAATTAAATTGTATCTATTGTGTTATCTTGTATTCCAATATTACAGTAAAATAAGTTTTCCTCCATTGATTGTTGCCGCTGTTCTTTTCCTCCCTTCCTTCCTTCCCATTTTTGTGGGACTGGGGTGGGGGGGTGAGGGCAGAGGCCTGTCGCCCCTGTCATGGACATAGATTGATTTAGTCAACTCCGTGACACCAGGGCCCCATCCAATCTGGCCTTGAACACCACCAGGGCGCGGGCATCTACAACCTGTCTGGGCAGCCTGTTCCAGCACCTCACCACTCCCTCTGTATAGAACTTCCCCCTGACATCCAACCTAAATCTTCCCTCCCTCTACTTAAAACCATTTCCCCTTGTCCTGCAGTTATCTACCCTTTTAAAGAGTTGATTCCCCTCCTCTTTGTAGGCTCCCTTTAGGTACTGAAATGCTGCAATGAGGTCACCCCACAGCCTTCTTCTCTCCAGCCTGAACAAGCCCAGCTCCCTCAGCCTGTCATTGTAGGGGAAGTACTCTAGCCCCTGGATCATCTTTGTGGCTCTCCTCTGGACCCTCTCCAACAGCTCCCTGTCTTTTTGTACTGGGGGCTCCACACTCGAACAAAGTATTCCAGATGGGGCCTCACAAGAGCAGTGTAAAGGTGGACAATCACCTCTCTGCCCCTGCTGGCCACCTGTCCTCTGATGGAACCCAGGATATCATTTGCCTTCCAAGCCGCAGTTGCACACTGCTGGCTCATGTTAAGTTTTTCATCCATCAAGACCCCCAGGTCCTGCTTCACAGGGCTGCCCTGAAGGACTGCTCCATCCAGCCTGTATGGATGCCTGGGATTCCTCTGGCCCAAGTGCAAAACTCTGCACTTCACTTTGTTGAACCTCATCAGGTTCACCCGGGCCCACCTTTCTAGCCTCTCAAGGTCCCTCTGAATGGCATCCCTTCCTTCCACCGTGTCAACCGCACGACTCAGCTTGGTGTCATCAGCAAACTTGTTTACCTTCTGGATTTGAAGGATGCCTTTTCCTGCCCAGTTTGGCCAAAGAAGCCTAAGGTTATTTGCCTTTGAATAGGAAAACCCCAAGATGGGGTGAATCTGAACAGTGTTACCCAGGATTGTGAGAACAGCTCAATGATTTCTGAGAGCTGGTCAACTCATGAACCTGAGACTTGGGTTTCTCCATCCCAGAGTGGAACCTTACTGCAGTACGTAGATGTCACAAAAAAAAAAAAAAAAGAGGACTGTGTGCATTGGACTGTGAATTTGCTGAATTTCTTGGTTTGAATGGTTATCAAGTTTCTCAACAGAAAGCACAAGTCCACAGTAAGTGACATGTTTGGGATATGAGATTACAGCTGGACTTCAAACCCTAAGGACTGCCAGGAAAGAAGCCATCTGCCAAACCCCTGAGCCACAAACTGACAAGAAACTCCGTACGTTCCCAGGAATGACAGGATGGTGCCAACTGCGGATACACAGCTACAGACTGTTGGTAAAGCCAAAATATTATACGAAATGGGGAAGCAAGGTGAGCATTCCCTCAGCTGAAATAAGAACTCGTGAAGGAATAGCCCTGGGAGTCCTTGCCCATCTGGGATGCTCGAGGGCGGTGGCTGCACTAGTACTCAGTATTCAAGAAACCACTCAAGTTATGCTAGGCCAAAGAATAACAGTTTTAATATCTCATATAGTGTCTAATGTACTAGAGGTAAAAGGAGGGCATTGGCTCTCACCCCAAAGGTTCCTGAAAACCCAGACCATCCTGGTAGAGCAGGATGATGTAGAAGTAATTGTAACTAATATTGTCAACCCAGCATCTTTCCTTAACTGAACTCCTGGAGAACCAAAGCAGTATTTCATTACTGCTTTGAAATAACTGAAGCTGCATATTCCTGCCAGTCATACCTGAAGGACAAACCCTTAGAAGATGCAGAAGACACCTGGATTACCAATGGTAGCAGTTTTGTGAGACAAGGAAACTGTAAGGCAGGATATGCAGTAGTGCTACTGACAAGGTAATCAAAGCACAACCATTACCTGAGGGGACTTTCCCTCAAAAGGCTGAAATAACTGCCTGGACAAGAATCTTAATGATATGGACAGATGCTAATTATGTATTTGGGATGCTACATACTCATGGTACCACCTGGAAAGAGCGAGGATTACACACAAGGAAAACAGAATGATGTAAAATTAAAGAGTGTGCTATTATACATTGTAAAGGACATCAGAAAGGTAACACTGTACAGGAAACTGGAAATAAGATGATGGGTCAGGTGGCAGGACAGGTAGTTGAAGACTTGAATTCCAGACAGTAAACTTAAAATCTCTGACCTGAGTCAGAACCTGTAAAATATTCTAGAGAAGATACCAATCTAATTAATGATTTAGAAGGGAGGGCAACAATGGCAAATTGATTTCTTGGAACTCCCAAGAAAAGGGGGGTATCACTGTATATTGGTACTAACTGATACCTTTTTACAGTAGCCAGAGGCATTCCCTTGTAGAACTAATAAGGCACAAGGAGTAACTACAATATTGGTATAGGAGGTTATTCCAAGATGCTTACTTGGTCGGTCAAGAAAAGTGTACCATCAAAAGTTAAACTCATAAGGAAAAAATGAGTTGGTTACTAATTTTCTTTATTTGAGTGTACATGAGATGGTGTCTCTGGCAAGTTGATGTTGTGTGCTGTTACATTTTATATTTTGGTTGCAATAGTACTATATTTTGTGTTATATTTATTTACTTGTTATTGTTAAATGTGTGATTGCCACTCTTCTCCCTTCTATTTGAATTAACCTTATCCCAGTATTAGGAGTAGCTCAGCGGGAAAAGGCTATAGTGAATATCTCTGCAACTCTAGAAATAGTAGAAAATGCCACAACAAACTCATTACGAGCAATCCAAGAGGAGGTATCCTCTTTGTCCAAAGTGGTACTCCAAAACAGGATGGCATTACATCTATTAATAGCTAGAAAAGGAGGGGTGTGCACAATAATAAATCAGAGTTGCTGTGCTTACCTAAACAAGGATCTGAGAACAGACTTAAGGAAAATCTGGGAGGAAACAAAAGTCCTGCATAGAAAAAGTATCAATAACACAACTGCAAAACAGATCGATGGGTAATCACTTACTAGCTGATTACTGAATCTAGGACGGTTAAGGCAGCTTTTCTTGGCATGCATCGTACTGGTACTATTGGTGGGCCTTACCTGTGTGTAATGAGGTGTTCTATGTGCCTATGCCAGAATACTAGAATGGAATACGAAGCATGAAAGAGACATGAGTTAAGGCAAAAGGGTGGAAAGCTTATTTCACACACTAAGAAGGAATAATCTAGCAGGTGGAAATCCTGCTAAATTAAAGAAAAAGGGGGAATTGAAAGGTGAGCTGGGCCCCACAAGTTAAAGTAAAAAGGCAAGAAGGCTTCACAGTGACTGAGAATAAGGGGGGGGTGAAGGGGAATAGTTAGAGAGGGAATAGTTTATAGAAGCAGGAATGTATGTTACAGATTTTGATTCCGCATGTCAGGAGTCCTTGCCCAGAATCTTGGACCCTATCAAAGGCCAGTGGCTTACTTCTCCAAACCGCTTGATGAAGTATCGCAGAATCACAGAATTGTGATTATTCTTCATCCCACATCTCCAAGGAGTTGGGGGAGCTGGCCAGTACTATCCTGGCACCATTCATTTCCTGAATATATTTCATTACTGTGCTTAACCATGGTTGAAAGGGTTAAGCCTCTGTTAGAATTAGAATTCAGTTCCATATGCCCAGTATGCCCAATATGGGCATGAGACTGTGTCATGGTTTTGTGATTTTTGGTTTTTGGTATTCCACATCATAACATCATGTGGGGCACTGGGACTCTAACTGTTAATGCTCAAGTCCTCAAGTTCTCTTCCTGCCCAGAAGAGAAGAACTACATTCCCCAGGGGACTTCGTGGTCAGGGAGAGGAGATTTAACTCCTTGCAAGGTCACCTGATGTGCTCTTTTTTGTCTGCCCTTTGTCGTGGGTGCTGCTCCGGTCTCCCTGCTGCTCAACTGGACTGTTCATCTCACCTCAGTGTTGTGGTGAGGCCTATCCACCTTTCAGACATTCTCTCATTATATTTGATTTATTAGCTTCAATTCTGATTATATTGTATTATAGTGTGTTATCTTGCATTCCGATACTAAGTAAATTAGTTTGTTTCTCCTCAGATAGTTGCTGCTGTTTTCAATTACTTTGGGGTCCCCTGTTTCTTTTTTTCTGGAGGCACAGATCCATGGATCCCTCTGCCCCGCTTGTCACAGAACCGGGCCAAACCAGCCCGTAAACCATTGACAGACTGTGACCAGCCAGTGAATGTGATAGGGTCAGCATAAGCAATTACAAAAATTAATCTGAAGATACCTCTCTGAAACAGTGACATTAATGATACCACAGGGATCCCAGAGAAAGGAGCAGGGTGAGAAGGGAACATGTGAGGTACAGAAACAAGATCAGCATTCGTTAGCATCTGGAAAACAAGAGAGAACTTTCTGGTTCCAGAGGAACCAAGGTTAGAGAAAGCATAACTGGAAAAAAAACAAAAACAACAAAAAAAATTTCCTGGTCCCAAATGAACCAAAGTTGGAAGGTGGGTAAAATCCAGATGATAAATTTCGTATATTTTTCCCTGATCATCTTGAGCCTTCCAGATGTATTTGTTAAGAGGTTAAAGGGAGAGGACCAGTATGGGGCAAATCAGTCAACGCCAGTAGTCCCGGGGAGTAATCATCCCAATAAGCAGCTCTTTGAGTAAGGGACCATGGGGCACAGTGGTTACCAGTAGTGAAAAATAACCCAGGGCCCCAATAACCCTCTGATTCCTTTTTAATCAACAGGATCTGATCTCCCCATCAGTGGCATTTTCCACACACACTCTGTCTCTGATTTCCTAGAGGTGTGACCAAAATCTTTCTTTAATTTGGCCAGCTCAGTAGCAGAATAGGGGACACCCCTGATAGTAACATCAGAGTACCCACCTTCGCACTCTTCATATGCATGCCCAGTTTCTATCGGAGGGCAAAGAAGGGTCACCAGGTTTTCTGATTAGTCTTTCGGGCTCGCACATCCTACAGACTTACTCCAAGATAAAAGTCACTACCTGGGGAACTACCATTACTCTCCCTCTCATTTACCAACTGTTCTCTAAGGGCTTGCTAAAGGAGGACTTCAGAACGTTCTCCTTTTTCTGACTGTCTCCTAAGATCTTCTACTTGGTCCTGCAGGTATGTAACCAAATCCTGCAAGGACTGAATAATTTGGGTTTCTGCCATGTACTGTTAATTGCGGATCTCTACGGCAGCAGTAAGAGCAGCTCCTAGAACTGCACAAGTGATTGATTTTCCCTTTTCCTCCCCCATACGAGCTTGCGTGTGGAGAGAATTTATACGATCCACAACTCTCTTTAAGTTGGACCAAGTACTCTGTACCCACACCATTCCCACGGGGGAGTTTTGGACTGCGCTTTTCTAAGAGGTCGAGAAGCGGATTCCTGCCCGCATTTCATTTTTGTTTTGTTGTTTTATTTTTTCCATTAACGATCATGCCTCAAAATGCGGAGAGGGGATGAATAATCAATGGATATCAAGACGTTACAAAAGTAAAACCAATGGATATTGAGATGTTACAAAACAATCAAGAAAGTTAGGTAAAGTGAACAATGATAACAAAAGAGAACAAAAAGGGAGGCTTACCCTTGGGCTGGGCTCACCACAAAACACCAAAAGAAGCAAACTCCAGAAGAGATCCTACCCCTCTGGTAGCCAGCTCTTAAATAGGTCTAGGAGGGGTGGAGCCTGGCTCCCCTCCTTCCGGCAGCACAGGTGAATTGCCTTCATGGATGGATGTATGGATGCCTGGGATTCCTCTGGCCCAAGTGCAAAACTCTGCACTTCACTTTGTTGAACCTCATCAGGTTCACCCGGGCCCACCTTTCTAGCCTCTCAAGGTCCCTCTGAATGGCATCCCTTCCTTCCACCGTGTCAACCGCACGACTCAGCTTGGTGTCATCAGCAAACTTGCTGAGGGTGCACTCAATTCCATCATTGATGTCATAAAGACGTTAAAGAGCACCGGTCCCAAGACAGACCCCTGGGGAACGCTGCTCATTACCAGCCTTCACCTAGACATAGAGCCATTGATAACCACCATCTGTCTGCAGCCTTTAAACCAATTTCTTACCCATCGAGTGGTCCACCCATCAAATCCACATCCCTCCAATTTGGAGATAAGGATGTGGTAGGGGACCATGTCAAAGGCCTTGCTCAAGTCCAGGTAGATGACATCTGTCGCCTTTCCCTTGTCCACCACTGCCATCATAAAAGGCCACCAGATTGGTCAAGCATGACCTTCCCCTGGTGAAGCCGTGCTGGCTGTCTCAGATCACACACCCATTCCTCATGTGACCAAGCATGTTATCCAGGAGGATCTGTTCCATGATCCTCCCAGGCACAGAGGTGAGACTCACTGGCCTGTAGTTCCCAGAGTCCTCCTTGCTCCCCTTCTTGTAAATGGGAGTGACATGACCCTTCCTCCAGTCATCCTAGACCTCACCTGACAGCCATGACTTTTCAAATATGATGGAAAGCCTCTCGGCAACCACCTCAGCCAGCTCCTTCAGAACCCTGGGATGCACACCATCCAGACCCATAGACTTGTACGCATTCAGTCTCATGAGGCAGTCTCAGACCTGCTCTGTCCTCACAGTGGGGGGGATTTACCACCCCGGTCCCCACCTAGAGGTTTAGGGATGCAGGGCTCAGAGATGAGAGAAGTACTGGAATCCTGGCTGCCAGTGAAGACCAAGGCAAAGAACTCATTCAGTACCTCAGCCTTCTTTTCATCCATTGAAGCCAGTTCTCCTTTTACATTTACCAAAGGAGGTACACTCGCTTTGGCCTGTCTCTTCTAGCCAGTGTACCTGTAGAAAGTCTTCCTATTGTTTTTCACGTCCCTTGCCAAGTTCAGTTCCACCTGCGCCTTGGCTTTCCTGATCCCACATCTGCAAGTCCGGACAGCATCCCTGTATTCTTCCCAGGTGACACACCCTGAACATTACCTGTGTTGGGTTTAGGGTATATAACAGAATGAATTTTGCTGACTGGTGTGCAATTTCTCCCTTGCCAATAGGAGGCATTTGCCCACTATTGCAATAATGAATGAATTTTGCTGCTATCACTAAGATCTTTGCGTAACCTTAAATTTTTTATTTTGAGCATTTCTTACAGGAAGAAGTCACTATCACCACTACTGATTAATCTCTGAAAGTGACTGAAATCTAAGGCTCAAGAAAGGAGTTTGGAGATGGCCCGAGTGAAACAATTGTTACTTGGTTGCTTCAGTGCTGAGACACTGGAGCCAACAGCATATTTCTAGACAGTAATGAAGCTTGCCAACTTGGAAGTATTTCAACTTGGAAGTATTGCCAGTGACTCAGCTATTGACAAAAGAAATAGTCTGGATAGAATCACCACCATATGGGAATGACTACTATTAGCTATAACAGAAAAATATCCCTTCAAAGATGATCTGGAGCCAGAGATGAGAAAATGGACAGAAATTGAAAAAGGTATCCCGTATTTGAGGGAAACAGCCACGGTAGATACGTTATATAACCCCATGTTTGTTCTTAAGAAACCATGCCAAGACCATGATTCTGACAGAGTTAGGAGCACACCTGATATATGGCAGAAACTCACAAAAATAGCACCAGGAAACTACACTGGTACACTAGCAGCAATGTTTGAAAGATACAAGGACCAACAGTGAAGCCCCCTGGTTTGTGAAGCTTTAGAATGCATGCATTCTCCACCAAAAACTGTCATGGAGTTATCTAGATCAATCTGTGCGCATGACAGGGGGCAGCAGGTCCATAGGCACCCTGGCCCCAAAATGGGAAGGGAAAAGGGAAAAGGTAGGGAAATTGGAGCTAGGCCCAAAATCAGAACAGCAGCAATGATCTAAGGAGGAAAACTTTATTTTACTAAATATGATATCGGAATGCAAGATAACATGATATAATGCAGTATAATTGAAATTGAGGCTAATAAAACAAATAAAGTAAGAGAGAGAGTGCTTGAAACTGAAAAGCCTGCTTTGAACTGAAGGCGCACGGCTGGGGAGCACACCCATGCACTCTGTCAGACAGCAAGTGAGAGACAGCCAGAGAGCAAGGTCCTATGACTTCCTCCTGTGGCTTATCTTCCTCTCTGAATGTGAAGTCCCCTGGGATATGTAGTTCTTCTCTTCTGAGAACCAGGTATCCGGAAAGTTGTCAGTCCATGGAACTGGAATATTAACTCTTCAATTACCCGTGCTTTACATGATGTTATGATGTGGAATACTGATAACAAAATTATAAAACCATGACAACCTCATTTTCTAGAACCAAGAATTGGGCCTGTGTGACGCTGCAGAAGGGCGGTTTCTGCAGTAGTACAACCATAGGTTGTTGAGAGAAATGGGGAATAAGAATTTCTAGGTGGGGAACAGAGAAAGGGCCCCTGGGGCAGTGCTTGCTATAAGTCCTTTAGGAAGTACGATGAAAAATTGGAAGATAAATTCGAGAACCAGGGATAAGGATAAACAGAAAATGATTAGGTATTGCGTTGTTTTATGGCTTAAATAACCAACTGCAGGCAAATCAGTATTTTGGCCAAAATACACGTCTGATGAAGATCACATTTGTCAGGCTTCAAATGTACACACAAACAGTAAAACTCCCTTATTTATTATTTTATTTTATTGTTTTGTTTTGGAGGAGGAGTCTGCATATGTTGCTTGTTGGATTCAGGGAGTACAGCAGTTAATCATGGCTAGACAAAATTCTGTAGATGAAGAAGAACCCCAGGTGGGATCCTTTAAGCTGTTTACTCCCTGTACCTTTCCCTAGGATTAAACTCACTTGCTTTCCTCTATGGAAAGGTGTACCCCACCCCCCTTTACCATCCTGGCCTCGAGTAACTGCAGGAGGGAGGCTGGAGACAGCTGACAGAGTGAAGAGTATTGGCTTGGATCAGCCCCTTAAACAGCCCACCTGAACTGAGCTCTGCAATTAGTGCTGGTGCTGAAAAGAAAAAGTTCTGACACCTTGAGAAAGAATTGGAACAGTGCAAAAGGGATATTATAAATTCTCCCTTTCCTAAATTTAACACCATTAACCCCACTAACACTTCCATGTATCCTCTTAGGGAAGTTCCAATGTTATCAGGAGATATAAGATAAGTAAACTCCCCACTTAGTAGTGGAAAGGTGAGAAATTTTAAAAGGGAAATAAAATCTTTAATGAAAGATCGTATTGGATTAGCAGAACAGTTTGATCAATTCTTGGTCATCTTTAGCTTATAAAATACTGAGACTTAATTTAACTGGGAACACCTTAAGAATAACAGGGGTAGAGGGATCAGGAATTATAGCTTCACTTTTTGAGACTACTGAATTAAAATGGGAAAATAGAAAAGTCACAGGGCAATTGTTTTATGTGCCAGAAGCAGGGAGAAATTACCTGGGGAGAGATTTAATAGTTAAATTAGGATTGCAGTTGAAAACTTGTGAAACAGGTATAAAGGCGTCAATGAATTTGTTAACAGCTGCTGATGAAAAAGAAATGAATCCAAAGGAGTGGGCAGTGGAAAGAAACTGGAGTGAACTCACAATTACTCCATTAAAAATAACTGTCCAAGGAGGGAGTGAAGCTGTGAAACAGTGACAATATCTCATGCCTTTAGAAAGAATAATGGGTCTAAAGCCTGTAATACAAACATTGGTTAAGAATGGTCTTCTGGAACTTTGTATGTCACTCCAATTTTGCCAGTACGGAAGGCAGATGGCATCTATCGACTGGTACAAGATCTAAGAAAAATTAATGTTAATGTTAAAATTAACAGTACTCAAGTGACGCTCCCTGGTTCCTAACCCCTATATTTTAGTGAGTCAGATTCCACACAGACATAAATGGTTTAGTGTGATAGATTTGAAAGATGCTTTCTGGACCTGCACTTCAGACTCAGAGTTGAGATCTCTGCCTTTGAATGAGAGGACCCAGGGGGAAGGGGACAAAATGAGGACCGCTGGGTCTGAGGGGGCAGTTCGAGGCTCAAAACAGAACTTGATGGGTGGAGACAATGGAGTTCAAAGGCTTGGAGAGGGGTGGGGAGATGGTGCTTCTCTAAAGTGCCTGTATACTAATGCACGTAGCATGGGATATAAACAGGAAGAGCTGGAGTTCTGCGTGCAGTCGCGAGGTCATGATCTCATTGTGATCATGGAGATGTGGTGGGACAGCTGGCATGACTGGAATGTTGTCATGGAGGGCTATGTGCTTTTTAGGAAAGATCAGCTGGCTAGGCAGGGTGGTGGAGTTGCTCTTTATGTGAGAAAGCAGCTAGAATGTATTGAACTCCACTTGGGGGAGAGTGATGTAGCAGTGGAGAGCTTCTGGGTGAGAATCAAGGGGCAGGCTGGTAAGGGTGACACTGTTGTGGGTGTGTACTACAGGCCCCCTGTGAGAATCCTTCTTTGTTTTTTGGCTCAAAGCTTGCTTCCTGAGGTTTTTCTTGTGATAAGACTCTGAGTGACTTGTCAAGGAGGCAAGTGATGGGTGCTAACTGTGTGACAATCGATATCACTTTGGGAACATTTGAAAGCCCCTTCCCCCAGAGCTGTTTGCTCTGTAGAAGAGCGGAAGAGAGTGCTCAGGAGTGTTCACTGGCGGAAGATCTGGCCTGTGACTAAACTGCTCTAGCTTAGTATGGGAGGCTGGGGGATGATACCATTGTATCCTGCAAAGGCAAGATAGAAGTTGGTGCCTCCCAGCTTCCTCTTCTCTGCTGACAAGGCCAGAAAGATAAGAACAAAAGAGGTTCCTGCTGAGATCCCAGAGCCAGAAGCTGCCACCGCAAGGAGAACTGACTCAACCACCTTGGGTTTGAGCTGTCACTCAAAGGAGAGCTGACTCAACCACTTTGGATTTGAGCTGTCACTCCAAAGACAGCTGACTCAACCACTTCGAAGCATTGAAAAAGGGCCATCATCGTCATGGTCGTTGGTTGTCGTCAGTCATCGTCAATAGAACGACTCTGCCTGACGACCCACCACTACTGAAGATCAAAGACTGAACTACGAACCACGCTGGATCCATGGTGGTGACTATCTCCCTCTTGCTGCCTATAAAGACTCCTCGCTTCTTCTTTCCTATCTTTTCTATCGCCCTTCTTCCCTTCCCCATTACCCTAATCATAATAGTGTCCGTCCTCCCCTTCCCCATTTCCCTGATTAAGATTTGTAATAAACTGGTCGGACCAACATTTGAACCGCTGCTTCTTAATCTCACGCCGGGTATATAGATAATAAAAGAACCGCCTCTCCCTCCTATAAATTGGAGCAAGATACCCCCTGATCAGGATGAGGAGGTTGATGACACCTTCCATAAGCAACTGGATGTAGCGTCACATTCCCAGGCGCTGGTGCTTATGGCGCACTTCAATTATCCAGATATTTGCTGGACGACCAACATGGCCAGGCACGCACGGTCCAGACGATTCTTGCAGTGCGTTGAAGACAACTTTCTGATGCAGGTGGTGGAGGAAACGACGCAGTGAGGGGTGTTCCTGGACCTTATTCTCACCAACAAGGAAGGACTTGTTAAGGAAGTAAAGGGTGGGGGCAGCTTGGGTTGTAGTGATCATGGTTTTGGAGTCTCCTTCTCTGGAGATATTCAAGACTCGCCTGGACACCTACCTGTGAAACCTGGTTTAGGGAACCTGCTTTGGCAGGGGGGTTGGTCTCAATGATCTCTAGAGGTCCCTTCCAACCCCTACAATTCTGCGATTCTGTGAAATGGGATGAAAGCAGCAATAAAGGAGGACTGTTTTACCCCAAGGGTTCACAGAATCACCTAATCTAGTTGGACAAGTGCTGGAGAAAGTTATGGAAAAATTTCAGGTTGAAGAGGGGGTAAAGCTGTTACAGTATGTGAATGATTTGCTGATTTGTGGAACAGAGGAGTCTAAAGTAAAAGAGACTACAAGTAAACTCCTGAATTTATTGGGGAACACGGGCTAAGGGTGTTTAAAATGAAACTGCAGTATGTGGAAAAAGGAGTCAGATACCCTGGGCATGTGATTTCTGAAGGAAAAGGATGAATAAATCCTGAAAGAATACAGGGCATTGAGCAGTTTTCTCTGCCCAGGACAAAGAGAAAGTTGCTAAAGTTTCTAGGTTTAATTGGATACTGTAGAATATGGATAGAAGCATGTGCACAGAAAACAATGAGATTGTATCTCAAACTATCAGAGGAGGAATCCAACATATTAAAACAGACAGAAAAGGAAAATGAATTAGTAGAAGTACTGAAATGGGACTTAATGACAACACCAGTGTTAGAACTGCCTGCCTTAAAGAAACCATTTTAACTTTTTGTAACTGTCAGTGAAGAAGCTGCTTTAGGAGTTCAAAACAAAATGGGGAGACAAAAAGAAAACCTATTGCATACTTATCTAAGCTATTAGACCCTGTATCTCGAGGTTAGCCTGAATGTGTCCAGGTGGCAGTAGCAACTGCCTTAACAGTAGACGAAAGTACATGTGTACCCTTCAGGGGTGTAAGGAGTAAACTGTTGATTTCTTGATTTTACCTGTTTCCTGCCCCTAGAGATCACTTCACTTTTGAGCTTTTTAGAATGTGTGTGGACCCTTTGGTGGTGTAAGGAGCAAATTGTTGACTTGTTGATAATATGTGTTTCCCCCTGTATGGGAACTACTGAGTCACAGCCTGAACCTCTGATTGATCACCTGAGGCAAGCCATGAGTCAGCCAGAGGAGCACAGGTGAAGGCAATTCACCTGTGCTGCTGGAAGGAGGGGAGCCAGGCTCCACCCCTCCTAGACCTATTTAAGAGCTGGCTACCAGAGAGGAAGGATCTCTTCTGGAGATTGCCTCTATTGGTGTTTTGTGGTGAGCTCAGTCAAAGGACAAGCCTCACATTTAGTTCTCATTTGTTATCATTATCCGCTTTGCCTAGCTCTCTTGATTATATTGTAACATCTTGATATCCATTGATTATATAATTGTAACATCTTGATATCCACTGTATATACACTTGGCGAGCCAGGCAGGCCGAATATACTAAAATTTACATCTTGTCTTTTTTTTGGAATTTCTATAAATGGGTCAAGGGGGAAAACAATACTCCTCTAGAGGAAATGATTCCACGACAGATCCCAGGATTTGAGGGATCCCCATCTGATCAGTTAGCAGTTAACATTGAAAAATGGGGTCCCTTAAGCGTTATGGGTAATATCTCCCCATATGGCATGTTGGGTTATTTTCAAGGACTTGCAAGGATGTCCTCATCACTAAAGAAAGACAACTGGCTGCCTCCATGGTGGCATGGCCACTATTAAGTGCCTTAAATCATGCGGATATAAGAAATAATACTTTAGAAACTGAAAATCACCTTTTGAAAGGCCGCGTTGAAAAGCTGGAGCACGAACTTGGCGTTTTAACAGGGAAGAAGCCCATTCTACATCTTCCCATAGTCTAAGTTGATAACGTTTCAGTAAACAATGACCAGACTCCTGAATCAACAGACTTGGTTGATCAGGAGAACAAGAAATCCAAATCAGACCTTTAATGTCCAATTCTGACCGATCCACTGGAAGTCCATCCTGTCGTAACCCAGAAAACAAAAAAAGCACAGGACAGACCGGCAGGGGTGCTGCCTCATCAATGGCCCCCTGCCCAGACTCATTTACACGTAACGGCTCAGCCATACGCGGCAACAGAATTGATGGACTTAGTACAGTGATTTCGGCAGAAGCATAGAGAAAGTGTGCCGGCTTGGTTATTGAGACTGTGGGATTCTGGGGCAGAAAGTGTCTTGGTGAATGGCCCAGAAATAGCTAAGTTGGCCACCATGACCGTCCATCCTGCTCTCAGACAGAGGTTATATGTGGGTAATCAATATCGTGATGAAAACCATTCTATACTAGAATGGTTAATGGCGGCCTGCCGTATGGTATGGCTGAATAAATCGGACATACCTTTACATACAGGCATGTGGTCCTCCATGGAGGACCTTCAAAATTATATCTGTGAACTGGGTGTAAGAGAGGCTATCTATGCAGACACATTTGATGGCCCTGATATGGTTAAATTTTCAGCAGGGATGAGAGATTTAATTTTACAGCAAGCTCCCTCCCATCTGTACGGCACCCTAGTCTCCATATTAAATCCCCTTGTAGCATCAGAAGCCGTAGTCCAGCAGGCTGCCCAGTTAGTTGCCGACTTGGGAGAAACAGAATGCCTGCGGACTAGGCGCAGTATTCGGTTTTTGGAGGAAGCAGAGGTCCTGCTGGTAAATAAAACCAAAATGCTGGCTACTCGAGCTCCTCCATCGGGACCCATAAGGGTCTCCCGAAAAAAAATGTTTAATGATTTAATTCGGGCTGGGGTCCAATTTGCTAAGATCGACCGCCAGCCCAACCATGTCCTTCTCTAGCTCTGGAGACAAATAAAAGACAATCAAAAATTCCAGAACAACCTTAAGAAATCAAGGGTTAGGGTTATAGAGAGGGTACCAACAACAACATGGAACCTAGAAGATTTTATTGTTCCTAATAGGAAAAAAAAAAAGCCACCTCAGGTGTCTCGGGCCACAATGCGTGAGCCATCGGAAGCAAAAGAATTGGCCCTAGCACAATTCATGGAGTAACAAGGGATGTTAGTCCCCGTAGGGCCTCCAGACGGGACCGGAGGCCCCATGTAGAATTAACGATTTATTGGTCCCGAAAAAATATTCAGAGAGTGATGGCATTGGTAGACACGGGAGCAGAAACATCAATTATCTATGGAGATCAGGGAAAATTTGATGGCAACAGCGTGATGATTGGTGGTTTTGGGGGACAGACTATTCCTGTCACCCAAACATGGTTAAAATTGGGGTTTGGGCGTCTCCCACCCCGGGAGTACAAGGTGTCTATTGCCCCAGTCCAAGAATACAGCCTGGGCTTAGACATTCTATGGGGTCTGGCTCTCCTAACAACCGTGGGAGAGTTCAGACTTCGACAAAGATGTATCAGTATCTGGGTGGTACAGACAATAATAAGAGGCCATGCGAAACATGGGCCTGTTTGCCTGCCGAAACTGCACTGGATTACTAACGTTAGACAGTATAGACTCCCAGGTGGGCAAGATTAAATATCGGGAACGGTGCAGGAATTAGAAAAAGTAGGTATTATAAGACCTGCACACAGCCCATATAACTCCCCCATATGGCCAGTGCGGAAGTCGGATGGCACATGGAGGATGACAGTAGATTACAGAGAATTAAATAAGGTCACGCCGCCTATTCATGCGGCCGTACCCAATATTGCCTCCCTAATGGACACATTGAGTAGGGAGATAAAAACCTGTTATTCTGTCCTAGATCTAGCAAATGTATTCTTCAGTATCCCAATTGCTGAGGAATCGCAAGATCAGTTTGCATTTACGTGGGGAGGCAGGCAGTGGACCTTTCAGGTCCTGCCCCAGGGGTACGTGCATTCACCAACATATTGTCACAATCTAGTGGCGCGTGACCTGGCTGATTGGACAAAACCTGATGATGTTAACCTATATCATTATATTGATGATCTCCTGTTGACATCCAACTCACTGGAGGCAGTAGGACAGGCAGCAGATTCATTAACCGCCTATTTACAACAGAGGGGATGGGCTATAAATCCCCAAAAGGTGCAAGGTCCAGGCCTGTCCGTAAAATTCCTGGGGGTGGTTTGGTCAGGAAAGACCACAGTGCTACCCAGTGCTGTTATAGATAAGGTTCAGGTGTTCCCAGTCCCTACAAAATCAAAGCAGCTGCAAGAGTTTCTAGGTATATTGGGTTATTGGCGTTCCTTTATACCTCACCTAGCGCAGCTGCTAAGGCCACTATATAGACTCACAAAAAAGGGGCAGCTATGGGACTAGGGGAAAACCGAACAGGATGCTTTCCAACAAGCGAAACTGGCAGTTAAACAAGCTCAGGCATTGGGTATATTTGATCCTACCCTCCCAGCCGAGTTGGACGTTCATGTTACTCAAGACGGCTTCGGTTGGGGCCTGTGGCAACGCCAGAACTCTGTTCGGACCCCCATTGGTTTCTGGTCTCAGGTTTGGCACGGAGCAGAAGAAAGATACAGTATGATTGAAAAACAGTTATTGGCTGCCTATTCGGCATTACAGGCAGTAGAGCCAATAACTCAAAGAGCTGCAGTTATAGTCAAGACCACTCTGCCAATTCAGGGGTGGGTGAAAGATCTGACCCACCTTCCTAAGACAGGGGTGGCCCAAGCACAAACAGTGGCATGGTGGGTCGCCTATCTCGGCCAAAGGAGTAGTCTGTCTTCATCACCCTTGATAGAAAACTCCAGAAGATTCTAGGCCCAGTGACGTATCACAGTGATGCACCAAAAGAAATACTGGTCGCTCCACCAGAGAAGAGTCCTGTTCAGGAGGGAAAGTATGTTATCCCTGAAGATGCCTGGTACACAGATGGCTTCAGCAAGGGCAGCCCGAGCAAGTGGAGAGCAATAGCATACCATCCTTCTACCGAGACAATCTGGTTCGATGAGGGGGATGGTCAGAGCAGCCAATGGGCAGAACTGCGAGCCGTGTGGATGGTTATAACCAAGGAAACCGGTGATGGTATCCTGAACTTCTGCACAGATAGTTGCGCTGTGTACCGGGGGCTCACTCTTTGGATTGCACAGTGGGCCACCCAGGAATGGACTATCCACGCCCGACCGATCTGCGACGAAGACATGTGGTTAGATATATGGAATATGGTCAAACACAGGACTGTACGCGTCTACCATGTTTCTGGTCATCAGCCCCTACAGTCACTGGGAAACGATGAAGCCGACACACTGGCCCGAGTTCGATGGATTGAGAATTCACCATCTGAGAACATCGCCCGCTGGTTACATCAGAAGCTACGGCATGCTGGACAAAAGACAATGTGGGCAGCTGCTAAAGCATGGGGACTGCCCATACAACTATCTGATATCATCCAGGCATGCCAGGATTGCGACGCTTGCTCCAAGATGAGACCGAGATCGTTGCCCGAAACAACAGCCCATCTTGCTAGGGGACACAATCCTCACCAGTGATGGCAGGTCGATTACATCGGGCCCCTTCCTTGTTCCGAAGGGGCAAGATACGCCCTGATCTGTGTCGACTCTGCAAGTGGGCTACTGCAGGCCTATCCAGTACCGAAAGCAAACCAGGCATATACCATCAAGGCACTCACTAAACTGATGTCTGCCTACCAGACACCTCAAGTCATCGAGAGGGACCAAGGGACTCATTTTACTGGTGCAACGATACTGCGCTGGGCAGAAGAAAATAACATCGAGTGGCGATTCCACCTGCCATATAATCCAACGGGGGCAGGCCTCATCGAACGTTATAACGGTATTCTTAAGGCTGCCCTGAAGACAGACTCCCAGTCCTTGCAGGGGTGGACGAAAAGACTGTATGAAACCCTGCGGGACCTGAATGAAAGACCTCGAGATGGCAGACCCAGTGCCCTGAGAATGTTGCAGACGACATGGGCCACCCCGCTTAGGATCCAAATTACGGGCACTGATCATCAGGTAAGACCCCAGATTGGTAATGAAAATAATCTTTTGCTCCCTGCCCCCGAGAATTTAGAGCCAGGTACCCATAAAATAAAATGTCCCTGGAAGGTGCAGGTAGGACCCAAGTGGTGTGGCCTACTTGCACCTTGGGGGAGACTATTGGAGGTGGGAGGCTCAGTAGTCCCTCCAGTAATAGGTACATGGCCTACTGATATTGTGGTCAACACTCCAATCTTCATTGCTAAAGGGACCCCCATCGTGTCCCTGTGGCAGATCAGGACACCTCCTTTGGTGCCTGATATCGTTATGCAGCCGCAGATATCCGGCCAAAAGGTGTGGTACAGGCGGCCAGGACGTGCCCCAGTACAGGCAGAAGTGTTGACCCAAGACAGAAATAAGGCCTGTATCTTGCCCTGGAGAGCAGACCTTCCCCTCCTGGTACCTGTGAAACATCTGTATTACTCCCCATGAGTCTGTGAGCCTTCAGGACCACCGGAAGGAACAAAATGCCATCAAGTGTTCCAGTGTTGCTGTCAGATCACATACAACACCCGGTGATGGTCTGGATGGGACTGATGGAACATAGAACGGACCTGCACCTCAGCACCTCATGCCTCCAGTCACATCATAGAGCACTGGCCCATAGAAGAATATAGACATCCACTAATCATCACTTGTCTTGAATTATACCAACACACGTCGCGATAAAATTGTATAAGCGTCGCGATGTACCAGATCTCTGTATTAGGGAAAGCTTACCCTTTAGTAAACCTGATCATTGATTCAAGCTGTGAAGGGGTGGAGTGTATGGGAACTACTGAGTCATGACCTGAACCTCTGATTGATCACCTGAGGCGAGCCATGAGTCAGCCAGTGGAGCACAGGTGAAGGCAATTCATCTGTGCTGCTGGAAGGGGGGGAGCCAGGCTTAACAAGTCCTTCCTTGTTGGTGAGAATAAGGTCCAGGAACACCCCTCACTGCGTCGTTTCCTCCACCACCTGCATCAGAAAGTTGTCTTCAACGCACTGCAAGAATCGTCTGGACCGTGCGTGCCTGGCCATGTTGGTCGTCCAGCAAATATCTGGATAATTGAAGTGCGCCATAAGCACCAGCGCCTGGGAATGTGACGCTACATCCAGTTGCTTATGGAAGGTGTCATCAACCTCCTCATCCTGATCAGGGGGTATCTTGCTCCAATTTATAGGAGGGAGAGGCGGTTCTTTTATTATCTATATACCCGGCGTGAGATTAAGAAGCAGCGGTTCAAATGTTGGTCCGACCAGTTTATTACAAATCTTAATCAGGGAAATGGGGAAGGGGAGGACGGACACTATTATGATTAGGGTAATGGGGAAGGGAAGAAGGGCGATAGAAAAGATAGGAAAGAAGAAGCGAGGAGTCTTTATAGGCAGCAAGAGGGAGATAGTCACCACCATGGATCCAGCGTGGTTCGTAGTTCAGTCTTTGATCTTCAGTAGTGGTGGGTCGTCAGGCAGAGTCGTTCTATTGACGATGACTGACGACAACCAACGACCATGACGATGATGGCCCTTTTTCAATGCTTCGAAGTGGTTGAGTCAGCTGTCTTTGGAGTGACAGCTCAAATCCAAAGTGGTTGAGTCAGCTCTCCTTTGAGTGACAGCTCAAACCCAAGGTGGTTGAGTCAGTTCTCCTTGCGGTGGCAGCTTCTGGCTCTGGGATCTCAGCAGGAACCTCTTTTGTTCTTATCTTTCTGGCCTTGTCAGCAGAGAAGAGGAAGCTGGGAGGCACCAACTTCTATCTTGCCTTTGCAGGATACAATGGTATCATCCCCCAGCCTCCCATACTAAGCTAGAGCAGTTTAGTCACAGGCCAGATCTTCCGCCAGTGAACACTCCTGAGCACTCTCTTCCGCTCTTCTACAGAGCAAACAGCTCTGGGGGAAGGGGCTTTCAAATGTTCCCAAAGTGATATCGATTGTCACACAGTTAGCACCCATCACTTGCCTCCTTGACAAGTCACTCAGAGTCTTATCACAAGAAAAACCTCAGGAAGCAAGCTTTGAGCCAAAAAACAAAGAAGGATTCTCACAGGGGGCCTGTAGTACACACCCACAACAGTGTCACCCTTACCAGCCTGCCCCTTGATTCTCACCCAGAAGCTCTCCACTGCTACATCACTCTCCCCCAAGTGGAGTTCAATACATTCTAGCTGCTTTCTCACATAAAGAGCAACTCCACCACCCTGCCTAGCCAGCTGATCTTTCCTAAAAAGCACATAGCCCTCCATGACAACATTCCAGTCATGCCAGCTGTCCCACCACATCTCCATGATCACAATGAGATCATGACCTCGCGACTGCACGCAGAACTCCAGCTCTTCCTGTTTATATCCCATGCTACGTGCATTAGTATACAGGCACTTTAGAGAAGCACCATCTCCCCACCCCTCTCCAAGCCTTTGAACTCCATTGTCTCCACCCATCAAGTTCTGTTTTGAGCCTCGAACTGCCCCCTCAGACCCAGCGGTCCTCATTTTGTCCCCTTCCCCCTGGGTCCTCTCATTCAAAGGCAGAGATCTCAACTCTGAGTCTGAAGTGCAGGTCCAGAAAGCATCTTTCAAATCTATCACACTAAACCATTTATGTCTGTGTGGAATCTGACTCACTAAAATATAGGGGTTAGGAACCAGGGAGCGTCACTTGAGTACTGTTAATTTTAACATTAACATTAATTTTTCTTAGATCTTGTACCAGTCGATAGATGCCATCTGCCTTCCGTACTGGCAAAATTGGAGTGACATACAAAGTTCCAGAAGACCATTCTTAACCAATGTTTGTATTACAGGCTTTAGACCCATTATTCTTTCTAAAGGCATGAGATATTGTCACTGTTTCACAGCTTCACTCCCTCCTTGGACAGTTATTTTTAATGGAGTAATTGTGAGTTCACTCCAGTTTCTTTCCACTGCCCACTCCTTTGGATTCATTTCTTTTTCATCAGCAGCTGTTAACAAATTCATTGACGCCTTTATACCTGTTTCACAAGTTTTCAACTGCAATCCTAATTTAACTATTAAATCTCTCCCCAGGTAATTTCTCCCTGCTTCTGGCACATAAAACAATTGCCCTGTGACTTTTCTATTTTCCCATTTTAATTCAGTAGTCTCAAAAAGTGAAGCTATAATTCCTGATCCCTCTACCCCTGTTATTCTTAAGGTGTTCCCAGTTAAATTAAGTCTCAGTATTTTATAAGCTAAAGATGACCAAGAATTGATCAAACTGTTCTGCTAATCCAATACGATCTTTCATTAAAGATTTTATTTCCCTTTTAAAATTTCTCACCTTTCCACTACTAAGTGGGGAGTTTACTTATCTTATATCTCCTGATAACATTGGAACTTCCCTAAGAGGATACATGGAAGTGTTAGTGGGGTTAATGGTGTTAAATTTAGGAAAGGGAGAATTTATAATATCCCTTTTGCACTGTTCCAATTCTTTCTCAAGGTGTCAGAACTTTTTCTTTTCAGCACCAGCACTAATTGCAGAGCTCAGTTCAGGTGGGCTGTTTAAGGGGCTGATCCAAGCCAATACTCTTCACTCTGTCAGCTGTCTCCAGCCTCCCTCCTGCAGTTACTCGAGGCCAGGATGGTAAAGGGGGGTGGGGTACACCTTTCCATAGAGGAAAGCAAGTGAGTTTAATCCTAGGGAAAGGTACAGGGAGTAAACAGCTTAAAGGATCCCACCTGGGGTTCTTCTTCATCTACAGAATTTTGTCTAGCCATGATTAACTGCTGTACTCCCTGAATCCAACAAGCAACATATGCAGACTCCTCCTCCAAAACAAAACAATAAAATAAAATAATAAATAAGGGAGTTTTACTGTTTGTGTGTACATTTGAAGCCTGACAAATGTGATCTTCATCAGACGTGTATTTTGGCCAAAATACTGATTTGCCTGCAGTTGGTTATTTAAGCCATAAAACAACGCAATACCTAATCATTTTCTGTTTATCCTTATCCCTGGTTCTCGAATTTATCTTCCAATTTTTCATCGTACTTCCTAAAGGACTTATAGCAAGCACTGCCCCAGGGGCCCTTTCTCTGTTCCCCACCTAGAAATTCTTATTCCCCATTTCTCTCAACAACCTATGGTTGTACTACTGCAGAAACCGCCCTTCTGCAGCGTCACACAGGCCCAATTCTTGGTTCTAGAAAATGAGGTTGTCATGGTTTTATAATTTTGTTATCAGTATTCCACATCATAACATCATGTAAAGCACGGGTAATTGAAGAGTTAATATTCCAGTTCCATGGACTGACAACTTTCCGGATACCTGGTTCTCAGAAGAGAAGAACTACATATCCCAGGGGACTTCACATTCAGAGAGGAAGATAAGCCACAGGAGGAAGTCATAGGACCTTGCTCTCTGGCTGTCTCTCACTTGCTGTCTGACAGAGTGCATGGGTGTGCTCCCCAGCCGTGCGCCTTCAGTTCAAAGCAGGCTTTTCAGTTTCAAGCACTCTCTCTCTTACTTTATTTGTTTTATTAGCCTCAATTTCAATTATACTGCATTATATCATGTTATCTTGCATTCCGATATCATATTTAGTAAAATAAAGTTTTCCTCCTTAGATCATTGCTGCTGTTCTGATTTTGGGCCTAGCTCCAATTTCCCTACCTTTTCCCTTTTCCCTTCCCATTTTGGGGCCAGGGTGCCTATGGACCTGCTGCCCCCTGTCATGCGCACAGATTGATCTAGATAACTCCATGACAGTTTTTGGTGGAGAATGCATGCATTCTAAAGCTTCACAAACCAGGGGGCTTCACTGTTGGTCCTTGTATCTTTCAAACATTGCTGCTAGTGTACCAGTGTAGTTTCCTGGTGCTATTTTTGTGAGTTTCTGCCATATATCAGGTGTGCTCCTAACTCTGTCAGAATCATGGTCTTGGCATGGTTTCTTAAGAACAAACATGGGGTTATATAACGTATCTACCGTGGCTGTTTCCCTCAAATACGGGATACCTTTTTCAATTTCTGTCCATTTTCTCATCTCTGGCTCCAGATCATCTTTGAAGGGATATTTTTCTGTTATAGCTAATAGTAGTCATTCCCATATGGTGGTGATTCTATCCAGACTATTTCTTTTGTCAATAGCTGAGTCACTGGCAATACTTCCAAGTTGAAATACTTCCAAGTTGGCAAGCTTCATTACTGTCTAGAAATATGCTGTTGGCTCCAGTGTCTCAGCACTGAAGCAACCAAGTAACAATTGTTTCACTCGGGCCATCTCCAAACTCCTTTCTTGAGCCTTAGATTTCAGTCACTTTCAGAGATTAATCAGTAGTGGTGATAGTGACTTCTTCCTGTAAGAAATGCTCAAAATAAAAAATTTAAGGTTACGCAAAGATCTTAGTGATAGCAGCAAAATTCATTCATTATTGCAATAGTGGGCAAATGCCTCCTATTGGCAAGGGAGAAATTGCACACCAGTCAGCAAAATTCATTCTGTTATATACCCTAAACCCAACACAGGTAATGTTCAGGGTGTGTCACCTGGGAAGAATACAGGGATGCTGTCCGGACTTGCAGATGTGGGATCAGGAAAGCCAAGGCGCAGGTGGAACTGAACTTGGCAAGGGACGTGAAAAACAATAGGAAGACTTTCTACAGGTACACTGGCTAGAAGAGACAGGCCAAAGCGAGTGTACCTCCTTTGGTAAATGTAAAAGGAGAACTGGCTTCAATGGATGAAAAGAAGGCTGAGGTACTGAATGAGTTCTTTGCCTTGGTCTTCACTGGCAGCCAGGATTCCAGTACTTCTCTCATCTCTGAGCCCTGCATCCCTAAACCTCTAGGTGGGGACCGGGGTGGTAAATCCCCCCCACTGTGAGGACAGAGCAGGTCTGAGACTGCCTCATGAGACTGAATGCGTACAAGTCTATGGGTCTGGATGGTGTGCATCCCAGGGTTCTGAAGGAGCTGGCTGAGGTGGTTGCCGAGAGGCTTTCCATCATATTTGAAAAGTCATGGCTGTCAGGTGAGGTCTAGGATGACTGGAGGAAGGGTCATGTCACTCCCATTTACAAGAAGGGGAGCAAGGAGGACTCTGGGAACTACAGGCCAGTGAGTCTCACCTCTGTGCCTGGGAGGATCATGGAACAGATCCTCCTGGATAACATGCTTGGTCACATGAGGAATGGGTGTGTGATCTGAGACAGCCAGCACGGCTTCACCAGGGGAAGGTCATGCTTGACCAATCTGGTGGCCTTTTATGATGGCAGTGGTGGACAAGGGAAAGGCGACAGATGTCATCTACCTGGACTTGAGCAAGGCCTTTGACATGGTCCCCTACCACATCCTTATCTCCAAATTGGAGGGATGTGGATTTGATGGGTGGACCACTCGATGGGTAAGAAATTGGTTTAAAGGCTGCAGACAGATGGTGGTTATCAATGGCTCTATGTCTAGGTGAAGGCTGGTAATGAGCAGCGTTCCCCAGGGGTCTGTCTTGGGACCGGTGCTCTTTAACGTCTTTATGACATCAATGATGGAATTGAGTGCACCCTCAGCAAGTTTGCTGATGACACCAAGCTGAGTCGTGCGGTTGACACGGTGGAAGGAAGGGATGCCATTCAGAGGGACCTTGAGAGGCTAGAAAGGTGGGCCCGGGTGAACCTGATGAGGTTCAACAAAGTGAAGTGCAGAGTTTTGCACTTGGGCCAGAGGAATCCCAGGCATCCATACATCCATCCATGAAGGCAATTCACCTGTGCTGCCGGAAGGAGGGGAGCCAGGCTCCACCCCTCCTAGACCTATTTAAGAGCTGGCTACCAGAGGGGTAGGATCTCTTCTGGAGTTTGCTTCTTTTGGTGTTTTGTGGTGAGCCCAGCCCAAGGGTAAGCCTCCCTTTTTGTTCTCTTTTGTTATCATTGTTCACTTTACCTAACTTTCTTGATTGTTTTGTAACATCTCAATATCCATTGGTTTTACTTTTGTAACGTCTTGATATCCATTGATTATTCATCCCCTCTCCGCATTTTGAGGCATGATCGTTAATGGAAAAAATAAAACAACAAAACAAAAATGAAATGCGGGCAGGAATCCGCTTCTCGACCTCTTAGAAAAGCGCAGTCCAAAACTCCCCCGTGGGAATGGTGTGGGTACAGAGTACTTGGTCCAACTTAAAGAGAGTTGTGGATCGTATAAATTCTCTCCACACGCAAGCTCGTATGGGGGAGGAAAAGGGAAAATCAATCACTTGTGCAGTTCTAGGAGCTGCTCTTACTGCTGCCGTAGAGATCCGCAATTAACAGTACATGGCAGAAACCCAAATTATTCAGTCCTTGCAGGATTTGGTTACATACCTGCAGGACCAAGTAGAAGATCTTAGGAGACAGTCAGAAAAAGGAGAACGTTCTGAAGTCCTCCTTTAGCAAGCCCTTAGAGAACAGTTGGTAAATGAGAGGGAGAGTAATGGTAGTTCCCCAGGTAGTGACTTTTATCTTGGAGTAAGTCTGTAGGATGTGCGAGCCCGAAAGACTAATCAGAAAACCTGGTGACCCTTCTTTGCCCTCCGATAGAAACTGGGCATGCATATGAAGAGTGCGAAGGTGGGTACTCTGATGTTACTATCAGGGGTGTCCCCTATTCTGCTACTGAGCTGGCCAAATTAAAGAAAGATTTTGGTCACACCTCTAGGAAATCAGAGACAGAGTGTGTGTGGAAAATGCCACTGATGGGGAGATCAGATCCTGTTGATTAAAAAGGAATCAGAGGGTTATTGGGGCCCTGGGTTATTTTTCACTACTGGTAACCACTGTGCCCCATGGTCCCTTACTCAAAGAGCTGCTTATTGGGATGATTACTCCCCGGGACTACTGGCGTTGACTGATTTGCCCCATACTGGTCCTCTCCCTTTAACCTCTTAACAAATACATCTGGAAGGCTCAAGATGATCAGGGAAAAATATACGAAATTTATCATCTGGATTTTACCCACCTTCCAACTTTGGTTCATTTGGGACCAGGAAATTTTTTTTGTTGTTTTTGTTTTTTTTCCAGTTATGCTTTCTCTAACCTTGGTTCCTCTGGAACCAGAAAGTTCTCTCTTGTTTTCCAGATGCTAACGAATGCTGATCTTGTTTCTGTACCTCACATGTTCCCTTCTCACCCTGCTCCTTTCTCTGGGATCCCTGTGGTATCATTAATGTCACTGTTTCAGAGAGGTATCTTCAGATTAATTTTTGTAATTGCTTATGCTGACCCTATCACATTCACTGGCTGGTCACAGTCTGTCAATGGTTTACGGGCTGGTTTGGCCCGGTTCTGTGACAAGCGGGGCAGAGGGATCCATGGATCTGTGCCTCCAGAAAAAAAGAAACAGGGGACCCCAAAGTAATTGAAAACAGCAGCAACTATCTGAGGAGAAACAAACTAATTTACTTAGTATCGGAATGCAAGATAACACACTATAATACAATATAATCAGAATTGAAGCTAATAAATCAAATATAATGAGAGAATGTCTGAAAGGTGGATAGGCCTCACCACAACACTGAGGTGAGATGAACAGTCCAGTTGAGCAGCAGGGAGACCGGAGCAGCACCCACGACAAAGGGCAGACAAAAAAGAGCACATCAGGTGACCTTGCAAGGAGTTAAATCTCCTCTCCCTGACCACGAAGTCCCCTGGGGAATGTAGTTCTTCTCTTCTGGGCAGGAAGAGAACTTGAGGACTTGAGCATTAACAGTTAGAGTCCCAGTGCCCCACATGATGTTATGATGTGGAATACCAAAAACCAAAAATCACAAAACCATGACACAGTCTCATGCCCATATTGGGCATACTGGGCATATGGAACTGAATTCTAATTCTAACAGAGGCTTAACCCTTTCAACCATGGTTAAGCACAGTAATGAAATATATTCAGGAAATGAATGGTGCCAGGATAGTACTGGCCAGCTCCCCCAACTCCTTGGAGATGTGGGATGAAGAATAATCACAATTCTGTGATTCTGCGATACTTCATCAAGCGGTTTGGAGAAGTAAGCCACTGGCCTTTGATAGGGTCCAAGATTCTGGGCAAGGACTCCTGACATGCGGAATCAAAATCTGTAACATACATTCCTGCTTCTATAAACTATTCCCTCTCTAACTATTCCCCTTCACCCCCCCCTTATTCTCAGTCACTGTGAAGCCTTCTTGCCTTTTTACTTTAACTTGTGGGGCCCAGCTCACCTTTCAATTCCCCCTTTTTCTTTAATTTAGCAGGATTTCCACCTGCTAGATTATTCCTTCTTAGTGTGTGAAATAAGCTTTCCACCCTTTTGCCTTAACTCATGTCTCTTTCATGCTTCGTATTCCATTCTAGTATTCTGGCATAGGCACATAGAACACCTCATTACACACAGGTAAGGCCCACCAATAGTACCAGTACGATGCATGCCAAGAAAAGCTGCCTTAACCGTCCTAGATTCAGTAATCAGCTAGTAAGTGATTACCCATCGATCTGTTTTGCAGTTGTGTTATTGATACTTTTTCTATGCAGGACTTTTGTTTCCTCCCAGATTTTCCTTAAGTCTGTTCTCAGATCCTTGTTTAGGTAAGCACAGCAACTCTGATTTATTATTGTGCACACCCCTCCTTTTCTAGCTATTAATAGATGTAATGCCATCCTGTTTTGGAGTACCACTTTGGACAAAGAGGATACCTCCTCTTGGATTGCTCGTAATGAGTTTGTTGTGGCATTTTCTACTATTTCTAGAGTTGCAGAGATATTCACTATAGCCTTTTCCCGCTGAGCTACTCCTAATACTGGGATAAGGTTAATTCAAATAGAAGGGAGAAGAGTGGCAATCACACATTTAACAATAACAAGTAAATAAATATAACACAAAATATAGTACTATTGCAACCAAAATATAAAATGTAACAGCACACAACATCAACTTGCCAGAGACACCATCTCATGTACACTCAAATAAAGAAAATTAGTAACCAACTCATTTTTTCCTTATGAGTTTAACTTTTGATGGTACACTTTTCTTGACCGACCAAGTAAGCATCTTGGAATAACCTCCTATACCAATATTGTAGTTACTCCTTGTGCCTTATTAGTTCTACAAGGGAATGCCTCTGGCTACTGTAAAAAGGTATCAGTTAGTACCAATATACAGTGATACCCCCCTTTTCTTGGGAGTTCCAAGAAATCAATTTGCCATTGTTGCCCTCCCTTCTAAATCATTAATTAGATTGGTATCTTCTCTAGAATATTTTACAGGTTCTGACTCAGGTCAGAGATTTTAAGTTTACTGTCTGGAATTCAAGTCTTCAACTACCTGTCCTGCCACCTGACCCATCATCTTATTTCCAGTTTCCTGTACAGTGTTACCTTTCTGATGTCCTTTACAATGTATAATAGCACACTCTTTAATTTTACATCATTCTGTTTTCCTTGTGTGTAATCCTCGCTCTTTCCAGGTGGTACCATGAGTATGTAGCATCCCAAATACATAATTAGCATCTGTCCATATCATTAAGATTCTTGTCCAGGCAGTTATTTCAGCCTTTTGAGGGAAAGTCCCCTCAGGTAATGGTTGTGCTTTGATTACCTTGTCAGTAGCACTACTGCATATCCTGCCTTACAGTTTCCTTGTCTCACAAAACTGCTACCATTGGTAATCCAGGTGTCTTCTGCATCTTCTAAGGGTTTGTCCTTCAGGTATGACTGGCAGGAATATGCAGCTTCAGTTATTTCAAAGCAGTAATGAAATACTGCTTTGGTTCTCCAGGAGTTCAGTTAAGGAAAGATGCTGGGTTGACAATATTAGTTACAATTACTTCTACATCATCCTGCTCTACCAGGATGGTCTGGGTTTTCAGGAACCTTTGGGGTGAGAGCCAATGCCCTCCTTTTACCTCTAGTACATTAGACACTATATGAGATATTAAAACTGTTATTCTTTGGCCTAGCATAACTTGAGTGGTTTCTTGAATACTGAGTACTAGTGCAGCCACCGCCCTCGAGCATCCCAGATGGGCAAGGACTCCCAGGGCTATTCCTTCACGAGTTCTTATTTCAGCTGAGGGAATGCTCACCTTGCTTCCCCATTTCGTATAATATTTTGGCTTTACCAACAGTCTGTAGCTGTGTATCCGCAGTTGGCACCATCCTGTCATTCCTGGGAACGTACGGAGTTTCTTGTCAGTTTGTGGCTCAGGGGTTTGGCAGATGGCTTCTTTCCTGGCAGTCCTTAGGGTTTGAAGTCCAGCTGTAATCTCATATCCCAAACATGTCACTTACTGTGGACTTGTGCTTTCTGTTGAGAAACTTGATAACCATTCAAACCAAGAAATTCAGCAAATTCACAGTCCAATGCACACAGTCCTCTTTTTTTTTTTTTTTTGTGACATCTACGTACTGCAGTAAGGTTCCACTCTGGGATGGAGAAACCCAAGTCTCAGGTTCATGAGTTGACCAGCTCTCAGAAATCATTGAGCTGTTCTCACAATCCTGGGTAACACTGTTCAGATTCACCCCATCTTGGGGTTTTCCTATTCAAAGGCAAATAACCTTAGGCTTCTTTGGCCAAACTGGGCAGGAAAAGGCATCCTTCAAATCCAGAAGGTAAACTCCACCTACTCATTCCTTAACTTGGTTAATAAAGTGTATGGATTTTTCACCACTGAGTGTATGCATTCAACTATTCTATTACTTGCCCTCAAATCTTGTACCAAACTATAGCACTTGCTTTCCAAATTTTTTTGTTGTTGTTGGCAGGTTTGGAGTATTGTATTGGGATTCATATTCAATTAGTACTCCAAAGTCCAAAAATTATCTATTATTTCTTTTATCTGTCTACAGTCACATATCCTCAAAGGGCACTGCTTAACCCTGACTGGGCTAACTCTTGCTTATGACTTCACTTCTATTTAGGACTGCATTTTTTGGCTCTGACAGGTATCCCTTATACCCACACTCCTAAGCGTATCTTACTCAATATTTCTGTAGCTTCTGGGGCTGCAACCTTTTTTTTCCCAGTTTGTGTTAAAGGCAGACTTACAATTCTCAATCAGTTAATGTTGTTTGATTCTTAGCTCCAGTTTTATTTAGTTTCTTGATAGAGTAACCTGACATACAAGAATTTACGTATTCCTACTTGTTTTCTCAGCCTATATTTAATTAATGACAAAAAGTAAGCCTTTTCTTATTGGGCATTAGCTTCTACTACTGTTACAAAATCACCTACGGGTGTTAAGAGGCACCCATATCCACCGAAAGATAAACCTCTTTATCCTGCTCCCCTAGCTGTAATTTAACCAGTGGATCTGCTAGGGTAAACTTCCCAAATTCCCATCCTTCATGTTTGCAACCAGACTGTTCCCCCTCTCTCAGTAATTTACACGACTTTCATTCCAGTGGGGTGGAGCCCTCCCTGGGCTCTTCCAGCACTACTCTAGTGCCACGACAGTAGCAGCTGCTGTTATTCCCAATTTCTTACTACCTGTTTTTCAATCAGTTTTTGTTTGTTTTGTTTTTCCTTCATATCACTCACCTCTCTTCAGCCCTGACAACTCTGTTACACCCTTCTCATCTTTGCCTTCCTCAGTCTGTGTCCTTCCCAAACTTTTCACTTTCCAAGCTCTCATCATTACATTAACTACCAACATCATATTTCAATTTTACCTCCTCCTCTTCAGAGGCTTCCAGTGCTAACACTGGGATTTCGGGTTTCCTAGATCTCTGCATAGGCTATTCTCACTTCCAGTGCCCTATCCTGTCAGCTTCCCCTTTTGCAAGTGATGTTTACAGCTGCAGTCTCCACCTGCAGCACACTCTCTCACACCAAGTTTTGCTCTCAGGGGAATGGTGTGGGGGGGTTGCTCTCATGCCAGCACAAATAAACGCACTTTATCTTTAACCCTTTTTCCTTTGTACATTATTCCACTATTCGTACCCTGAGTTACAATTCTACATACCCTCAATTCTATTTCTGTATACCATTAACAATTGCCTTTCTTATACCATCAAAACAGTTTGTCCCATTCCTTTCAAAATCCACAAACTAAACCATACAGTTCTTCAACTTCCGCAAACACCCAGCACTTCGTCTCTCATGATTAGGGTACTCAATTATACAACTGGTCCCATTATTCCATTTATGTTCTGGTTTCTTATTCAATATTCCCTCTTGTCAAGGAGTTGACTAGATCAATCTACGTCCGTGACAGGGGGGCAACAGGCCTCTGCCCTCCCCCCCCCACCCCAGTCCCTCAAAAAATGGGAAGGAAGGAAGGGAGGAAAAGAACAGCGGCAGCAACCTATGGAGGAAAACTTATTTTACTATAATACCGGTATACAAGATAACACAATATGTGCAATTTAGTAGAAATGGAGATTAATAAATCAGACAAGATGAGAGAGAGAGTTCCTGGGACCGAGTCAAACCTGAAAAGCTTGGAATGGTTAGGAAAGCACCCTCCAGCACCCACTGCAAGGCAGTAAGAGACCGCCCCCCACCCCGAAGGGCCAGATCCCGTGACTTCTGTAATGTACAGGGATAGGTACCTGGGATTGGGGCAGTGACACTTTAGTGCCCCATGCACTACATGACGTTTTGATGTGGAATACTGAAACTGCCCCCCAAAAAACAAACCATAACAAACAAAACAAAAAAAAAAACACCAAAAAACATAAAACCATGACACCGCTCTGGCTCACCAGCAATGTTTCTCTTGTGAGCCAAAATACAACACAGGGGGTCTTCTCAGTATCATTTTAGACACCCCTTGTTCCATAACAGCCTCGTAGGTAACACTTTCACGACATAAACATTTAACGACAACAAAGAGAGTGACAATAATCAGTACAATTTATCCTCAGGATCCTTCCTCTCTCTGCTTCCTTCCAGGGCCCAACCTTCCCTCTGTATTTCTTTACTGACGGAGACCAGCTCGACGCCTGGGACAGGCGGGCTTAGGCTCTGGTGGCGCAAGAAGCAAAGTTTATTGTTGTTACAGGGTTTTTATATCTTTTAGCTACAGGAGTATACAATACTTAAATCAGATAACATTCATGTGGCTGACAGCAATACATCATTACTTAATTAACTCTTTTGTATTATGATCAGTACAGTGATCAAAAGGCATTCTCTCCACAGAACATGTTCTGCTCTTGGTCATGGAACGAAGGAGCTGTAACTTATGCTTGCCAGTTTCACATGGCAGTCCTTCCCTTTCAGGAGGGGCCGCATGTTTCACATGGCAGTCCTTCCCTTTCAGGAGGGGCCGCATGTTTCACATGGCAGTCCTTCCCTTTCAGGAGGGGCCGCATGTTCCCTGTTTGACCCTTTCAGGCCAGTCAGGTCTGTTTTGCTTAACAGTCTTCCTCACTTTACTATGATCTATAACGTGTTTCCATCATCGTCCCAATCTCATTTCATTTAAATGAACAAAATGCGTATGTACGAACAAATAATACAGAGAACAAAATGACTTTTGCTTCATCCGTCTCTGGCCATTTTCCTCAAGGGAGAATGAAACGGTGGATCAGGACTCTGCTCTTGCTCCATAACATAGCTATGTCTCACTCTCACCACACTCACACAATACCGGCTTAGTCAAATATAAGTTAGAAATTTCTTAGTTCATAGTTCCAATTTCCTCAGAGAATATTCCAAGTATTCTGATGGTATTAATTCAGATACACGGTACCGAACATTTACAACAGATGTTAATAACAATTATATAACCTATAACTCCTGTTATCACAACTAGGAGAACCCAGATAACCATTTAACAGGATACCCACTATATCCTGTCCCCTTACCCCGTGTATGACTTACAAGGTCCATTTGTGGGTGCTCCCCCCAAGGAGCTGCTTGCCAGAGCCTGCCCACCCCAGCCGGCAACCTATCAAACCTGTGAGCTCACTTCCCAGGGGCATCAGCAAGACTATACCCCGCGTAGGACATCTCCATATGGCTTATGGGTCCCCTCATTCCATACACATACCTGGTCCGCCGATGGATGGTCCTTGTCTGCTCCTGCAGTGATCGGATGAGGAAGGAGAGTCCTTCCAAGAAATCTTGGGGCGCGCCTAAGGCGTCCCTCTTCTCAACCGGTCCTGCAGCTGAGCAGAGGGGGTCCCACCTGGGGTGCCAAATTGACATGTGGAATCACACTCGGTAACCCAAGTAAGATTACAAAGCAGGTACGGTTTATTCAGTGCTGCGCAGACACCTGGTGCAAGGGGGATAGATCCGCCTAACTTGCACACCGTCTGGAAAAATCATGCTACAGATATAGGCAAAACTAATACAGAATCAAGTTTTCCCAGAATTCGGATACATATTCATTACACCCCCGAGAGTTCGTTAGCATGCAGACCCTCCCCTCTTGCGCGTGCGTAGTGGGTCGTGGGATGAAGATTTAATGTTTTCCTCGCAAAGGCTTATGACTGTTTTCACTGTAAACTCCTGGCCTTTCGGGGGGACATCCCCCCAAACCATTTTCTTCTTGCCCTGTGGACATGTAATCACCTCCCTGCCTGTTGCATTGCCTCCCGCCTACAACACCTGCCAAATGTCCTCGGGCTGTTCTTAAACCCTTATCTTTATGGCCTTCATCCCCCTCACTATCCCAGACACAGTGTCTGCCATCCCTTATTTTCTAACAAGCTCTACATTCCTGCTTCTATAAACTATCTCTAACTATTCCCCTTCCCCCCCCTTATTCTCAGTCACTGTGAAGTCCTCTTGCCTTTTTACTTTCACTTGTGGGGCCTGTCTCACCTTTCACTCCCAAGGCTATTCCTTTTTTTTCATGTGAGAACAACCAGAAGGATTCAGTCGTGTCTGGTAGTCCCAAAGCAGAGGCCTTCATGAGTTCTTGTTTCAGATGATGGAATACCCTCCTTGCCCCCAAATTCCATATAATATTCTTTGGATACAATTTCAAAAGAGCATAAAGAGGCTTTACCAATAGTCCATAGCTGTGTATCCACAGTCGGCACCATCCTGTCATTCCTAGGAAGGTAGAGTTCCTTGGCAGTTTGAGGTTCTTGGCTTTGGCAGATGGCTTCTTTCCTGGCAGTCCTTAAGGTTCAAAGTCCAGCTGTAATCTCATATCCCAAATACATCACTCGCTGCTGAGTTATTTGCTCTTTCTGTTGAGAAACTTGACAATCATTTAAACCAAGAGAATTCAGCAAATTCACAGTCCATTGCACACAGTCCTCTTTTGTTGCTGTGGCATCCACGTACTGCAGTGAAGTTCCACCCTGGGATGGAGGAACCCAAGTCTCAGGCTCATGAGTTGACCAGTTCTCAAAAATCATTGAGCTGTTCTCACAACCCTGGGTAACACTGTTCAGATTCACCCCATCTTGGGGTTTTCCTATTCAAAAGTACATAACTTTTGGCTTCCTTTGGCCAAACCAGGCAGAAAGGCATCCTTCAAATCCAGAAGGTAAACTCCACCTACTCATTCCTTAACTTGGTTAATAAAGTGTATGGATTATATGAATAATGTGTATGGATTTACCACCACTGAGTGTATACATTCAACAATTCTATTACTTGCCCTCAAATCTTGTACCAAACTATAGCACTTGCTATCTGATTTTTCATCATCAAGACTGGGGTATTGTATTTGGATTCACATTCAATTAGTAATCCAAACTCAAAAAAGTTATCTATTATTTCTTTTCTCTTTCTGCAATCTCATATCCTCAAAGGGCACTACTTTACCATGACTAGGCTAGCTCCTGCTTTTAACGTAATCTCTATTGGGGCTGTATTTTTGGCTTTGCCAGGTATCCAAAACTTACACCCCTAAGTATACCCGATTTAAGATTTCTGTAACTTTTGGGGGTACAGCATTGTTTTTCCCAATTTGTGTTAAAGCCATACTTAAAATTTTTAATCAGTTGATATTGTTTGACCCTTAGCTCCAGTTTTATTGAATTTAATCTCTGCATCTATTTGTTCTAATTAGTCTTGACTGAGTAATGTCTTTGGAGAACCTGGCATGTACAAGAATTTATGAATTCCTAGTTGTTCTCCCAGACTGTATTTAATTGATCCCCAAAGGTAAGCTTTTTCTTGTTGGCCAGTAGCTCCTACTACTGTTACAAAAATCATCTATGGGTAGTAAGAGGCACCTGTATCCACCAGAAAATAAACCTCTTCATCCTGCTTCCCTAGCTGTAATTTAACCAGTGGATCTGCTAGGGTAAACTTCCCAGGTTCCTATCATTCCGCTTTTGTGATCAGAGAGTTTTCTCTCTCTCAGCTTGGTACGATTTCTCCACCAGTGTCCCATTTTCCTGCAGTTTGCACACTGATTTTGGTCCAGCAGGAGTGGAGCCCTCCCTGGGCTCTTCCAGGCCCACCCCTACCTCTTTCCGAGGGGATCTCTGAGTCCTAGCGCCCTGCTCTAGTGCCGCAGTAGCAGCTGCTGTTGTTCTTCTATATTGCTCACCTCTTTTCAGTCCTGACATCCCTGTTACACCGTGCTCATCTTTGCCTTCCTCAGCCTGTGTCTTTCCCAAACTTTTTTCACTTTCCAAACTCTCATCATTACAGAAACTAACATTATATTTCAGTTTCACTTCCTCCCCTCTGGAGGCTTCCAGTGCTAACACTGGGATTTCATGTTTCCTAGATCTCTGCAGATGAAGGCTATCCTCACTTCCAATGCTTCCAGCCCCCCCCCCCCCCTTCTCAAGTGACGCTGTTTACTGCAGCAGTCTCTGGACCCATCTCTCTCTCAGAGAGTTCTGCTCACCGAGGGGTGGTGCGGGGAGTTTGCTCACATGCCAGTGCAGATAAACTCACTTTTTCTCTAACCCTTTTGCCTTTTTACACTATTCCACTATTCATACCCTCAATTACACTTCCACATATCCTCAATTATGCTTCCGTATACCACTAACAATTACACTTTCTTATACCATCAAAACAGTTTGTCCCATTCCCTTCAAAACCCACAAATCAAACAATACAGTTCTTCAGTTTCCACAAACACTCAGTACTTAGTCTCATAATTAGAACACTCAATTATAAAAACTGGTCCTGTTACTTCATTTATATTCTCGGTTTCTTATTCAGTGTTCCCCCTGGCTCATTTGTGACGTTTCTCTAGTGAGCCAAAATACAACCCAGAATGCGCTTTTCCAGAGTTTCTTTTGACACCATTTGTCCCATAACAGTTGTTTATCCTGGCTGGTCTTAGGTACTGGGTAAAAATCCCTTGTGTTTTGCTGGGTAATGGAGTTCACCTGCTTTCCCAGGGCACGGGAACACTGAATTCCCTATGCAAGAGTCTTAACCAATGTCCCCCAGCAAGACAAGAGTATTTTAATCAGGGAATGGAATTTCACAAGTAACATTTTTACAACACAAAGTTTTACAACTACAAAGACAGACAGTGACAATGACTAACACAGTTATTTATACAAGGAGTGGGATCCTTCAAGAAGCGTCTTTGTAGCACAAGGACATTACAACAATTACCACCATAATTCCTGTAACTGGTCAGAGAAAAGAACAAAGAACATAAAAACTATTTGGACATTCGCTCCAAAAGCCCTCCCGGGCTCACAAGAGTCCGAATTACCGATCCATCAGTTCCTATAGGTTTCCTTGAACCTATGGGCCCTAGTGGGAGCTGCCCCAAGGAGCCATCCCACCCCAGCTGGCAACTTGTCTCGCTCCAATTTATAGGAGGGAGATGAGGTTCTTTTAATATCTGTATACCCGGTGTGAGATTAAGAAACAACGGTTCATATGTTGTTCCATCCAGTTTATTACCAAACCTAATCAGGGAGACGGGGAAGGGAAGGAGGGCAATAGAAAAGATGGAAAAGAAGCAGGAGTTGCGTAAAGCGGGGATAGTCACCAGCAGGATCCAGCAGCGGTCCCGTTGCACGGCGTTTGAAGGTCCCAGGCAGACGCAGCAGGGGGACAGGGAGCAGCAGCGTGGCTGGGCTTGGGCAGCAGGCAAGTAGACGAGGAAGTCGAGGAGCCAATCCTTGAAGCTGCAGCAGCGCTCAGGCAGTAGGCATAGGAGAGTTCAACAGTATGCAGGAGTCATCTCAATCTTCAGGAATCCCTCTACCCTCGTGGTTTTCAGTTCCTCTTTTATCCTCCTTGTTCTCCTGCCTACATGACCAGGATGGGCCTCGAGCAAGAGTCATTGAGTACCCCCTGAGATGGCCATCATCCTGAGATAGGTCCACACAAAGGAGCACTTCACAGCTATTTAGCTGCAGTTCATCTCGCTCTCGTCGCCCCTGGCCTTGTCCATCTGCATCCCCCCAGACAAAGGATCTCACAACCTTTGCCTAGGGCTTGCCTGGACTTGTCCTTAAGACAAAGGTTTTCACGGTCCTTGCTCGGGACTTGTCTGGACTTGAACAAGTCCATCTGTGTTCCCGGCAAGCTTTGAGACACAGAAGTTAACAGAATAATATCTTACACCACCCCGTGACTCAAAGATTGCTTTAAAATGGGACACAGACTATCCATGATGGTGAAAAAAAGATAGCAAGCATAGGGGTAAAGAAGTGGGGGGGGGGGGGGGGGGGGGGGGGGGGAAGGGGGCAGGGAATCAAAAGTTTCATACAATCATTACAATCAGGGTTGCTTACAAATGTTGCCCTGATCTGCTTGACTTCCCCATCCACAGAGGAAGTTACAAAGTACATAGAGGATACAACACATTGAATAAGTTGAATAAAACATGGTATCATACAAGGAATGAACATGAGAGTCACAACAGCACATAATAGATAAAACAAGATACGTTTTACTCATGGGCCACCTGGGTGCCAGGAAAAGCGATCAAGGTCTGGGCTTTTCCAAGTTTGAACAGGAACGTGCTATTTTCCGTATACCATGAGCAATTGGCTTAACAACTTTACCATTATCATCAATCTTTAGACAACAAGTAGAATCATTTAATTTGCCACAGACTCCCCCTTCTTCAGCTAGCAGGTAGTCTAGAACAATGCAATGCTGGAGTATTGCCGCCCGCATCTGTGAAGCTTGATCTGCAAGAAGATCAAGGGCATATGCTGTTTCATTAGTAATTATTTCAAGGACAGCTTGTAATCTGATAATACAATTTAGGTTATAGATGGGCTCTCGAGCACCACTAACCCACTCGTTAGGGTTCCAGGTAGCTGGCCTGTAGTGTTTGATTATGCGCTGGGGAGGCCAGTCATCTTTGCCCCAAGTTTGGCCACTGCCATGTGTTAGGGAGGTATCAATAGACCTCTTGTGTCGATTGAGATCATCATATACTCTGACACCTAATTCATTGCCATCCCTTCCTGGAAGTAAAAAGAACATCGGGCAGATTACTCCAACATAACATACTCCAGTCCAGTTTGCAGGTAATCGTTTATATGCATAATGACCACAAATCCAATATTGTCCCTTTAGTGCTACTGAGCCATTTTTAAAAGGTCCATTCCATTTGTTGGTTACCTACATGTTCCTTTGCTTGAAAGTATGTGGTGTTGAGAGGTCCAAAAGGATGTCCTACCACATTGCAGTTCAAGCCATTGTTAGTATCCTTACACCACGTACATTTCCATGCTACCGCTTCGGGCCTCCAGGTACATTTCATACCTTCAGCTTTGGTTAACAATGTGTTGTTGTTGGAGGACCAAAAATGAGAAAACCCATGTCTTATTCCTGACTGATTGTACCACCCCCACTGATCACCCCTTGTCTGTGACCCTGTTCCATGAGCCCCTTTACGATAAACCCAAGTGCAATTGATAGTCCCAACATAGATACCACCTGGCTGTGTACGATTCAGACAATACATTCCCATAGCAGGATATTGGACTGGCCATGGAGAGACATTCTTATCTTCCCAGTGGGCATTGTGGTTAGTTCCACTGTGATTGCTTGCCAGCCATTTAGGGGCAATAGGAGTTGATACCCAGGGCCAGGTTTCAAGTCCCATGGGTCCTCCGCAAACCCAACAATTAGTCAAGTTATACACATTTGCTACTTGCTCAGCCAATTGAAAGAAAGAGTTTTTTATACCACTTCCCCCATCCCTAGAGTCTGTGAGGGGGTAACTGATTGTTATAGAGGTCACAGCCCACACTATACACCAAATTAACCAAGATAACATTTCACCCGAGTGTCGCGTAGAAAATCTCCAAAAAACTGATAATCAAAATCTGCGTTCGGAGTCCCTCAGAGGTCTTCTGCAAAACAAAACTAGACATCAACTTGCCCTCTTGGGCTTTGTTAATATGGTCAAAATGAGGGAATAATCCAGCGGATGTTGATTTTGTATTCTTTTTCCCGGGCGTCCTTAGCTCTCCAAGCATATTTGTTAAGAGGTTCCACTAAGGTCAGAGGTACTGGCCCTACATTAGGCAAATCTACCAACACAGGTTGGCCAGGAAAATAAGAGGGTTTTCCTAACTCATCTGGATTAGGAGCAATTGGCAAAAGTGGTGGGGCTTTGGGAAAGAAAGCATTAAATCGAGGACAACCATTAATTCCCCATCGATCATTGACTCTTCTGACTGCGTCAAAGGTGCGGGTAGTCCAATTGTTTTTTTCTGGTTTCAGAAATTTCTTAAGGATGCCATTGGATTGTTCCACAATGCCATTAGCCTGTGGGTAGTAGGGGGTGTGGAAGATCCAACAAATGCCTTCCTCTCTGGCCCATTCTTGCACCACCCCTGAGGTGAAGTGGGAGCCATTATCTGATTGGATGGAATTGGGTTTTGGAAGAATGCTAAACCATTTCTTTAGTGTCTTTATAGTGTTTTCCCCTGTTGCTCGAGAAAAAGTTTCAGCCTGCAATAGGCCAGAGATTAATTCCACACCTACTAGCACATACTGTTTACCTTCAGATTTACAAAAAGGACCAATGTAATCAATCTGCCATGTTTCCCATAGGTGCTTTCCTTCCCTTAAATGGAGAGGAGCACCCTGTAAGGGGTGTCGGTCCAGGCGGATGCGGCACTGGTCACAAGCAGAAATACAAGTGCGGCACTGTTCTCTGGTAACAGGCCAGCCGCGGGCTTGGGTCTCACAGTAGAGATCAAGAGCACCTGTATGCCCTCTTTTTACATGCAACCATTCCACAAGTCTCTCCCAGTTGTTACCTTCTGGTTCTTCCGGCCTCAATGGAGCAATCCTAGCAAGCTTATCAGCTTTGTTATTCCAGTGACTAGTAGGACTTCCATCCTCCTGGTGTGATGCAACCCATGCAACAGAAAATTGGCCCATTTTAGCAATAGAGAGAATTTCCTGCCATTTTTTCTTCTGCCAAACTGGGATACGATTAACTTCCCAGCTGTTTTTCTCCCAAAAGGGAAGCCACTCTGTACAGCCTTTGAAGACAGCATACGAGTCAGTGTAAATATGCACACGCGTGGTGGACTGTGATTCGTGTTGGAAAACACTCCATACTGCTACTAGCTCCCCAACCTGAGCACTCCCCTCCCCCTCAGTGATAATAGTGATATCAGTCCCTATCTGTAGGGCCACAGCCCGATACTTCCATATTTTCCCTTCGCGCTTGGAGAAGGCATCTGTGAACCAAACATTTTGCAACTGGTCTGAATAGGGGGGAGCAATCTGAATGACAGAGGGAAGGTTAGTATCATTGAGAGAGAGAATATTATCCTGTATTGCAAGAATTTTTGGAGCACCTTCTGAGACTGTAAAGATATTGCAGTAGTGTTCAATCTGAGCATACCACTTTCGGACAGAAGCTCATTGTGCCACCCCGTCAGGGGGAGAGGTGCCAGACATCACAGACTTGATAACCTTAAATGGGCCCCTTAATATAATAGGCTGCTGTCGTATGGTCCGCTCAGCTTCCCGCAAGGCCAGGCTAACAACAAATAGCCCCTTCTCCATTTGAGAATATTGTTTATCCACATCTTTAAAGCTGCGGGAATAAAATGCAATAGGTCTAATGGGACCTTCTGGACCCTTTTGCCAGAGATGAATAGACAAACCTGTTTGAGCAAATCCCCATTCTATCTGCACAGGGTCAGAAGGATGAATGGGACCTAAGGACTGGTGGGTGATGGCTTCAAAAATTAGAAGCTGCAAGGCTTCCTCATGGACTGGGGTCGATTCCCATGATACTCCCTTCCGCAGTAGGTCATATAATGGACGGGCAATAATAGAAAAATCAGGGATATGTTTTCTCCAGAATACTGGAAGTCCAAGAGCATGCTGCAATTCCTTTTTATTCTCTGGCATTTTAAGTTGGTCCAGAGCCAAGAGGGTGTCCTGAGGGATGCAGGCCATACCACCTTTCCACCAGATACCCAAGAATTTTACCTCAGCAGCTGGGGGCTGGATTTTATCTGGGGGAATTGTCAACCCCAGCTCCTCTAGTCACTTGATAATTTTGTCATGCATTATTTTTACAGGTGTCAATTGATCACTTCCTAAAAGGATATCATCAATGTATTGATAAAGCTTCACCCCTTTTTCCAAGGGAATCTGTTCAAGTTCTTTTGCCAGGGCATGGTGAGCCAAAGTTGGGGAGTGCTTGAACCCCTGAGGAAGGCGAGTAAAGGTATACTGCTGGCCCTCCCATGTAAAAGCAAAGCGGAGTTGATCATCGGGGTGTAGGGGAACCATAAAGAACATATCTTTAACATCAGTAGTGGCCATTATAGGGTGAGCTTGCTCCTGGATAGCTGCTATTAATTCAGAAAGGTTAGGTACTGCTGCAGTTAGTGGTCCAGTGTTGGCATTCAGCCTGCGATAATCAATAGTCAATCTCCATTTGCCATTTGGTTTCCTAACAGGCCACACAGGGGAGTTAAAAGGGGAATGGGTGGGTACCACAATTCCCTGTTCTTTTAATTCAGTCAGCACTGGGCTAATACCAGTACATGCTCCCAGAGGTAAAGGGTAAGGTTTAACAGAGGTCAAGCAGGAGGGGGAAGTTTTGGTGCTGTTTGTAATAAACAAATATCTAGGGAGGGGACACCAAATATCCATTCTCTCCCTTTATCATCTGTCCAACGTTTTCCCTTTAGCATATCAAGTTCTAACAAATTAAGCGGGAGAGTTCCCACAACCATGGGGACATCCTGGGATTGCTCTTCCCCAGGTAATCTTAGCCTTACTGTTGCCATGGTCTGAATGTACCCCACCCATGGCATCCGCCAAAAATATCTTTCTGCGGGATAGGGTTACACCAGCATGGTCAGCATCCTCCCTTTTGATAGCTCAAATTTGTGCTCCTGTGTCTACAAGAAACGTCACTGGAACTAAGTTAGGTTCAACAGTGCATGTAATTAATAGATCGCTTCCTTTAGTTGTGAGCCTCCTAATAAACATCCACCCTTCACCCCCCCCCCCACTCACTTGAGTTTCCCAGTAGCTCTGGTAGCTCTTCAGGTGTCGCGGGGGGGGGGGGGGGGGGGGGGGGCGGGGGGGCACTGGGAACTGGGTTTTTACTTTCCTCAAGTCTAGTCAGGGAGACAAAGGATCTCACAACCTTTGCCTAGGGCTTGCTGTAAGAGACTATTCTGTTAACTTCTGTGTCTCAAAGCTTGCTGGGAACACAGATGGACTTGTTCAAGTCCAGACAAGTCCCAAGCAAGGACCGTGAAATCCTTTGTCTGGGGGAACGCAGATGGACAAGGCCAGGGGCGAGGAGAGCGAGATGAGCTGCAGCTAAATAGATGTGAAGTGCTCCTTTGTGTGGACCTAACTCAGGATGATGGCCATCTCAGGGGGTACTCAATGACTCTTGCTGAAGGCCCATCCTTGTCACGTAGGCAGGAGAACAAGGAGGATAAAAGAGGAACTGAAAACCATGAGGATGGGTTTTCTGACAACAGATTCCTCATGAAGAACGGAGGTTTCTGACAACGGATTCCTCATGAAGAATGGGTTAGGTTTTCTGACAACACTGACTCCTCATGAAGAAGAACAGGTTTCTGACAACAGATTCCTCATGAAGAACGGAGGATTTCTGGCAGCAGATTCCTCCTGAAGAAGAAGAGGGATTCCTGACGATCAGATTCCTCGTGAGGTGACTCCTGCATGCTGCCGAACTCTCCTGAGCCTGCTGCCTGATCGCTGTTGCTGCTTCAAGAATTGGCTCCTCGACTTCCTCGTCTACCTGCCTGCTGCCCAAGGCCGGCCACGCTGCTGCTCCCCATCTTCTGCTGCGTTCTGCCTGGGACCTTCAAACGCCGTGCAACGGGACCGCTGCTGGATCCCGCTGGTGACTATCCCCGCTTTACGCAACTCCTGCTTCTTTTCCATCTTTTCTATCGCACTCCTTCCCTTCCCCGTCTCCCTGATTAGGTGTTAGTAATAAACTGGATGCAACAACATATGAACCGTTGTTTCTTAATCTCACACCGGGTATACAGATATTAAAGAACCTCATCTCCCTCCTATAAATTGGAGCGAGACACTTGCCTGGACTTGTCCATCTGTGTCCTTAAGACAAAGGTTTTCACAATCCTTGCTCAGGACTTGTCAGGACTTGAACAAGTCCATCTGTGTTCCCAGCAAGCTTTGAGACACAGAAGTTAACAGAATAATATCTTACACAACCTTACGCATGAGCTCACATTCCTCAGGGAGGGAGCATACTCTCCTTCACACCCCACTTAGGATGTTTCCTCACGACTTACGGGTTCCCTGTTCCCAACATACCTGGTCTGCAGCCGGGGCTCTTTCTCTGTTCCATGGTGGATGTGTCAGCCTCAGGGAGTCTTCTCCGAGAACCTCTCAGGGAATGCCAGAAGCGTCCCCTGGGCCAACCAGCCCCACAGTCAGCAGAGTCTCCTGCCTGGCTCACCAAACTGACATGCAGAAATCAAATTCTATGACCACAGAGTAGGTATAAAGTAGGTATGTTTAATCAGTGCTGCACACATGCTGGATGCAGGGGGGGTATTCCCACCTAGCCTGCATGTCAGAGAGCAAGAAAGGCACATACTTAAAGAGCAAGCTACTTACATATGCATTAGATGTCAAGGAAAAGGCTGGGTTATTACAATGACTCCCCAAAATGACTGACTTTCCCCCCCCCCAGCCTCAAGTCTCGGTTCTTTTTCACATGCATATCTCTTGGTGGTTGTTTGGTGCTCTTTCTAATGAAGGCCGTTGTCTAATTTTTCTTTGACCTGGGTCAGGTTGGAGGACGCTTGGCTGGCTCTGGTTGGTCATCTCATCGGCCACAATTCCATTCACCAACCTGCTGCTGCTTTGTTAATTTGTGGTTTACCGTCCTAGTCTGCTGTCACACATTCCAGAGATAGGGGAGCTAACAATCTTATTTGGAAAAAACAGGAGACCCTCTGTCTGCACTAATTGTCTAAGTCTGTAGAAAAGTGTCTGTTATGGGCAGCGAGAACCTGGCTTAGCAAGATAAAACCTGCAGCTGCAGATTCAGCACCTCATGAAGGCACATAACTTTTAACCTAACTTACTTTCCTTAATTCAGTATCCCTCAACTGAAAATATATACAGCGATTAATAACAAAGCAACCAATGTGAGAATTAAAACTTTTATTAGTGTATTCACATATTAGGCAAATGCAACACACATTAAGCTTATTTCTTACGTTCACAAGTTCTACCAATACATTAATCTACTGGCAAAACTAGCACAATCTGTTAACTGCTTTGCCAACTTTTAAAAGGCAGCTGGTCCACTTTCTCAAGGCTTGATGTTTTGGTATTTTTTGCTTCTATGCTCTAGTCATTACAGCATAAAAATATCCATGACTATCCTCAATTCAGTCAACTGATTAAAAGGTCTAACACTGGCCATGTTTTGTCCACCAAGCTAAATAATCACTAGCTGTACTTGCCAAGTATAGTGCTAGTGTAATGGGTTTAACAATGAGAAAGTACAAAGGCAATCCTGCTACTGCCACGATAACAGAAGAATGACAGACAGCTAGATCACAAGATTGTTAGTAAGACGTGTATTTTTCAAGTCAGAATAACCCTTCTATACAGTTTCTCAACCCTTCCCCAACACAGACTTATTAAAAATATTCTGAAATATATTCTACAGATATGGTGCAGCTGTAGTGTCCAAGGGTTCACAATAGCATGCACTGTGGTGAAGAACCTCAAAGTCCTTTTTTTGCTGGTCATAACTCAGCAACCACTATCCTAGTAGTTTTGCAGAAGCAACTACTTTCAATAATAAGGCCCATTATGACATAATGAATGTGTACAATGTGGTATGTCAGTAAGCTCTACAAAGCCACTCAGATCAGCGATTTAAGTTCTGTTACTGAAATATGTTAAGAAGTTGCATCTATTTAAAACCTATGCAAAAGATTCTAGTTTACCCTGGGAAAGGATTTTTCAACATGTTTGGCTCCAAAAGCTAAAAAAAAGATTTTTAGTGACATCTGTTTAATAAAAGCATGCAGATGTAAGGGGTAAGCCAATAACCTTCTGTATTTAATCTAGTATCCAATGCTATGGTCAATTCTCATTCCATGAGATAAACGGTGATTTCAGTGATCCAAGGCACAAAAAAGTCCCTAATAGATGACTGACATTAATATTGCTGGCAACAGGTGCATCAGCTCAGATGGGCAGGGAAAAGTAGATTCCTAGTGTGATGGATACTCAAAATTTACAGTATGGATTCCTTTTAGCCCCCATTAAGCATATATAAATTGTCTTGAGATTTCAGATAAATCTCAGACATTTCTTTTCCTTCCAACAGAGGGATTTTCTTTTTTTTTAAGGCAGAAGCAAAAAGTTAAGCTTTTATTTTCTAAAAGGAAAGTCTTATCTTTATGTTTAGGACAACTTGAAAATCTGCTTATATAAAAATATAAAAGAATAAAGGAGTCGAGTCTTGGAATTTGATGAGAGATTTGCCCCAATCAAAAAACAAACCAAACATCTATTTACGGGAACTTAAATGAAGAAGAGCACAATACTGCAACATCTGAGATCATGACACATAACCTGTATATATACTTAGCTATTCATGTTAATGATAAACCATTAGGACACTCAGTTATATGCCCAATAAAAACAACATTAAGAATCTTTAGAACTGCCCCTTCTTCTTTCTGAAAAAGATATTTTTATACATTAAATTTTAATCTAGTAACTGAGTATAGAAAACAGAATCCACAAGGTGCTTTAATTGATAAGACCTCAAGTGCTGTTTTGTTGTTTTTTTTTTTTTTTTTTTAAACCCCCCACCTTTTTGTACAGTAAACAGTTCATGGGAACCACACACAAATAATACGACAGATGAGCTGTTCTATGAAGTCTGTTGATGGGCCTTGGTATTTAGCCCACTGGTAGTGGAGGAAGGAGTTCTATGACATGCTGGAGCAGCGTACTGAAGGGGAGCCCATCTGAGTCAATACTTTGTCCAACCATTGTAGAGGTCCATTCAGATGAAGTTCAATCCAGCAAGGAGTGCTTGTTACTGTTTGCCGCCTGAAAAATTAGTTGGAACAGGAGGATCAGAAAGCAGCTTTGCCTACCATGAGGTTTTCCATCACACAATCCCTCATATGATGGTTCATCTATTCCTACTACACAAAGATAAAAAATTGCAACCATTACTATAAATGTACTAATGGTTCATCAAACAGTCTTAGGAAAAAAATACTCAACCCATATCTATAAGAAATAATAAATCACAGAATCATGGAATCATAGAATGGTTTGAGTTGGAAGGGACCTTTAAGATCATCTAGATCCAACCCCCCTGCTATAGGCAGGGACACCTCCCTCTAGACCAGGTTGCTCAAAGCCCCATCCAGCCTGGCCTGGAATGCATCCAGAGAGGAGGCACTCACAACCTCACTGGGCAACCTGTTCCTGTGTCCCACCACTCTCACAGTAAATAATTTCTTCCTAATATCTAGTCTAAATACAGCCTCTTCCAGTTTAAAGCCATTTCCCCTTGTCCCATCGCTACCTGCCCTTATAAAAAGTTCCTCCCCAGCTTTCCTGTAGGCCCCCTTCAGATACTGGAAGGCTGCTATAAGGTCTCCTCAGAGCCTTCTCTTCTCCAGGCTGAAGAGTCCCAGCTCCCAGCCCGTTCACGCAGGGGAGGTGCTCCAACCCTCTGATTATCTTCGTGGCCCTCCTGTGGACCTGCTCCAACAACTCTATGTCCTTCTCATGTTGGGGGCTCCAGAAATGAACACAGTACTCCAGGTGGGGTCTCACAAAAGCAAATAATAACTATAAAAGTAACATTTTTTTTTACAATATATCAAGAAGCATTGGAACAGGCTGCCCAGGGAAGTGGTGGAGTCACTGTGCCTAGAGATGTTCAAGAACAGAGGATACGTGGCAATTGGCGGACATGGTTAGTGTGCATGGTGGGGACAGGTTTGTGAGAATCCTTCTTTGTTTTTTTGGCTCAAAGCTTGCTTCCTGAGGTATTTCTTGTGATAAGACTCTGAGTGATTTGCTGAGGAGGCAACTAATGGGTGCTAACCGTGTGACAATGGATATCTCTTTGGGAACATTTGAAAGCCCCTTCCTCCAGAGCTGCTTGCTTTGTAGAAGAGCGGATGAGAGTGCTCAGGAGTGTTTACTGGCAGAAGATCTGGCCTGCGGCTAAACAGCTCCAGCTAGGTGTGGGAAAATTGGGGAACGATACCATCCTGTTCTGTGAAAAACAGGATGCAGATGGGCATCCCTGCTCCTTCTTATCTGATGGCAAGGCCCGGAAGATGGGAACAAAGGAGTTTCTGCTGAGATCCAAAAGCCAGAAGCTGCCACTCAAAGGAGAGCTGACTCAACCACTTTGGATTTGAGCTGTCACTCTAAAGACAGCTGACTTGACCACTCTGAAACTATTGAAAAGGGGCCATCATCACCATGGTCGTCATCGTGTGTCGTCGTCGTTGTCAACAGAACAACTCTGCCTGACGACCCACCACTACTGAACATCAAAGACTGAACCATGAACCTCACTGGGTCCATGGTGGTGACTATGTCCCTCTTGCTGCCTATAAAGACTCCTTGCCTCTTCTTTCCTATCTTTTCTATCGCCCTCCTTCCCTTCCCCAGCACCCTAATTCATAATAGTATCCGTCCTCCCCTTCCCCATTTTCCCTGACTAAGATTTGTAATAAACTGGTCGGACCAACATTTGAACCGTTGCTTCTTAATCTCACGCCGGGTATATAGATAATAAAAGAACCTCCTCTCCCTTCTATAAATTGGAGCGAGACAGGGTTGGGGTTGGTGATCTTAGAAGTCTTCTTCAGCCTTAATGACTCTATAACATTCTGCCCTACAGAGTAAGATAACTGAAGCAAATGTTGTATGTGCCATACTAAATGCCTTACTGCTAAAAAATAAGTCAAAACTGAAAATTTTGCACCCATTTATATGTTTATGTCAGACAGCTGAACACAGCTAATATCTGCACTTTTTAAGAGTTTTTAAGCATAATTATGCTAGAATTTAATTGACTACTAAAAGAAAAAAGAAACAGAAATGCTCGGCTCTGCACAGGTGGTGTGGTTCAACAGTAGAATGCCATGGTAATTGTAAGAACTAGATTTCTAGAGCAACAGTCAGGATAAATGAACAAGGAAATCATACTAAATATTGTCAGAAAAACTGCATCATAACACAGTGTGTGGTTATACTGTGCCAGTTTAAAAATCTCGGGCCCATTAATTATTACACTTTCGGCCCCCATGACCCATAATCTCCACAGCCAAGATGGTATGCTCTCTCACGATCTGTGCTTAAATTGTTATAACAAATCCATAAGCTTGGCAGCTGTGTATGAGCGTGCCATTACATGTAATGTGGTATGTGCAGGGGGCCACTCTTCGGATGCCAACCCTGCTGGTCTGTCTTAGATTTTCGTTGTCTTCTGAGTTATTACTGGCCTTATTTGTAGAGGGTCTGAGGTTCCCAGATTCTCTAGCTAGCTTTAGTTTGCTTGGCCTTCTTTTTGTTCTTGGGTTCAACTAGGACCCAAGGATCCTGCTGATCTAAGTCTTTTTTCCCTTCTGGTAATATAGGTGTTAATTTCAAAGGGGAAGATCCATTTAAACATGGGGCAGTTTTCCCTGTCAAAGATGAAATTGTATTTTCCAGTTGTCTAATACGAGCTTTCAAAAGCTCATTTTCATCTTTTAAGACTTCTTCCAAGGAACGATATGCAATAATGGTGAGAAGCAGTGGCCATGCCATGGCAGATACAGCTACTATTCTTTCCTTGGTTGTCCAAAAGCTTTGCCCTAATTTATTCATGAAGTTAGCCATTTTTAAAGGGGATTTAATAAAAATAGGACCATTGTCCCTTACAGGACCCCATCATGACAGGTAGATTGTGTTTTTCCAGTAGAAGTTTCCAGTACTTTCTATATGTAGTTGAATGGGAACTGCTGAGTCATGGCCTGAACCTCTGATTAATCACCTGAGGCGAGCCATGAGTCAGCCAGAGGAGCACAGGTGAAGGCAATTCACCTGTGCTGCCTGAAGGGGGGGAGCCAGGCTCCACCCCTCCTAGACCTATTTAAGAGCTGGCTACCAGAGAGGAAGGATCTATTCTGAAGATTATTTCTCTTGGTGTCTTCTGGTGAGCTCAGCTGAAGAGTAAGCTCTTGCACTTGTTCTCTTTTGTGGTAGTTGTTTATTTTGCCTAATTCTTTTGATTATATTGTGACTATAACATCTTGATTATACATTTGGCGAGCCAGGCAGGCTGAATATACTAAGATTAACATTATGTCTTTTCTATGAAATTTCTATAAATGGGTCAAGAGGGAGAACAATACTTATCTAGAGAAAATGATTTTACGGCAGATCCCAGGATTTGAGGGATCGCCCTATTATGAGATAGCAACTATCATTGAAAAATGGGGTCCCTTACGTGTTATGGGTAGTATCTCCCCATATCGCATGGTGGACTATTTTCAAGGACTTGGCAAGGATGTCCTCACTACTAAAGAAAGACAAAGAAAGGAAACAGAGGTCCTGCTGGTAAATAAAACCAAAATGCTGGCTACTCGAGCTCCTCCAACGGGACCCATAAGGGTCTCCCGAAAAAAAATGTTTAATGATTTAATTCGGGCTGGGGTCCAATTTGCTGAGATCGACCGTTAGCCCAAACATGTCCTTCTCCAGCTCTGGAGACAAATAAAGAACAATCAAAAATTCCAGAGCTACCCTAAGAAATTAAGGGTAAAAGCTATAGAGAGGTTTCCAACAACAACATGGTACCTAGAAGATTTTATTATTCCAAATAGGAAAAAGAAGCCACCACAGGTGTCTCGGGCCGCAATGCCTGAGCCGTCAGAAGCAAAAGAATTGGCCCAAGCACAATTCATGGAGTGACAAGGGATGTTAGTCCCCGTAGGGCCTCCAGACTGGACTGGAGGCCCTATGTAGAATTAACGGTTTATTGGTCCCAAAAAAATATTCGGAGAGTGATGGCGTTGGTAGACATGGGAGCAGAAACATCAATTATCTATGGAGATCCGGGAAAATTTGATGGGGACAGAGTGATGATTGGTGGTTGTGGGGGACAGACTATTCCTGTCACCCAAACATGGTTAAAATTGGGGGTTGGGCATCTCCCACCCCAGGAGTACAAGGTGTCTATTGCCCCAGTCCAAGAATACATCCTGGGCATAGACATTCTGTGGGGTCTGGCTCTCCTAACAACCGTGGGAGAGTTCAGACTTTGACAAAGAAGTATCAGTATCCGGGTGGTGCATGCAATATTAAGAGGCCACGCGAAACATGAGCCTGTTTGCCTGCCGAAACCACGCTGGATTACTTAGGTTAGACAGTACAGACTCCCGGGTGGGCAAGATGAAATATCGAGAGCGGTGCAGGAATTAGAAAAAGTGGGTATTATAAGACCTGCACACAGCCCGTATAACTCCCCCATATGGCCACTGCGAAAGTTGGATGGCACATGGAGGATGACAGTAGATTTCAGAGAATAAAATAAGGTCACGCCGCCTATTCATGGAGGTGTACCCAATATTGCCTCCCTAATGGACACACTGAGTAGGGAGATAAAAACCTGTTATTCTGTCCTAGATCTAGCAAATGCATTCTTCAGTATCCCAATTGCTGAGGAATCGCAAGATCAGTTTGCGTTTACGTGGGGAGGCAGGCAGTGGACCTTTCAGGTCCTGCCACAGGGGTACGTGCATTCACCAATGTATTGTCACAATCTAGTGGCGCGTGACCTGGCTGATTGGAGAAAACCTGATGATGTTAACCTATATCATTATATTGATGATCTCCTGTTGACATCTGACTCACTGGAGGCAGTAGGACAGGCAGCAGATTCATTAACCACCTATTTACAACAGAGGGGATGGGCTATAAATCCCCAAAAGGTGCAAGGTCCAGGCCTGTCCGTAAAATTCCTGAGGGTGGTTTGGTCATGAAAGACCAAAGAGCTACCCAGTGCTGTTATAGATAAGGTTCAGGTGTTCCCAGTCCCTACAACATCAAAGCAGCTGCAAGAGTTTCTAGGTATATTGGGTTATTGGCGTTCCTTTATACCTCACCTAGCGCAGCTGCTAAGGCCACTATATAGACTCACAAAAAAGGGGCAGCTATGGGACTGGGGGAAAACCGAACAGGATGCTTTCCAACAAGTGAAACTGGCAGTTAAACAAGCTCAGGCATTGGGTATATTTGATCCTACCCTCCCAGCCGAGTTGGACGTTCATGTTACTCAAGATGGCTTCGATTGGGGCCTGTGGCAACGCCAGAGTTCTGTTTGGACCCCCATTGGTTTCTGATCTCAGGTTTGGCATGGAGCAACTGAAAGATACAGTATGATTGACAAACAGTTATTGGCTGCCTATTCGGCATTACAGGCAGTAGAGCCAATAACTCAAAGAGCTGCAGTTATAGTCAAGACCACTCTGCCAATTCAGGAGTGGGTGAAGGATCTGACCCACCTTCCTAAGACAGGGGTGGCCCAAGCACAAACAGTGGCACGATGGGTTGCCTATCTCAGCCAAAGGAGCAGTCTGTCTTCATCCCCCTTGAAAGAAGAACTCCAGAAGATCCTAGGCCCAGAGACGTATCCCAGTGATGCACCAAAAGAAATACTGGTCGCTCCACCAGAGAAGAGTCCTGTTTAGGAGGGAAAATATCCTATCCCTGAAGATGCTTGGTACACAGATGGGTCCAGCAAGGGAAACCCGAGCAAGTGGAGAGCAATAGCATACCATCCTTCCACTGAGACAATCTGGTTCGATGAGGGGGATGGTCAGAGCAGCCAATGGGCAGAACTGCGAGCCGTGTGGATGGTTATAACCAAGGAAACCGGTGATGGTATCCTGAACATCTGCACAGATAGTTGCGCTGTGTACCGGGGGCTCACTCTTTGGATTGCACAGTGGACCACCCAGGAATGGACTATCCACGCCCGACCGATCTGCGACGAAGACACGTGGTTAGATATATGGAATACGGTCAAACACAGGACTGTACGTGTCTACCATGTTTCTGGTCATCAGCCCCTACAGTCACTGGGAAACGATGAAGCTGTCACACTGGCCCGAGTTCGATGGATTGAGAATTCACCATCTGAGAACATTGCCCGCTGGTTACATCAGAAGCTACGGCATGCGGGACAAAAGACAATGTGGGCAGCTGCTAAAGCATGGGGACTGCCCATACAACTATTTGATATCGTCCAGGCATGCCAAGATTGCGACGCTTGCTCCAAGATGAGACCGAGATCGTTGCCCGAAAAAACAGCCCATCTTGCTAGGGGACACACTCCTCTCCAGCGATGGCAGGTCGATTACATCGGGCCCGTTCCGAAGGGGCAAGGTACGCCCTGACCTGTGTCGACATTGCAAGTGGGCTGATGCAGGCCTATCCAGTACCGAAAGCAAACCAGGCATATACCATCAAGGCACTCACTAAACTGATGTCTGCCTACCAGACACCTCAAGTCATCGAGAGCGACCAAGGGACTCATTTTACTGGTGCAACGATACTGCGCTGGGCAGAAGAAAATAACATCGAATGGCGATTCCACCTGCCATATAATCCAACGGGGGCAGGCCTCATTGAACGTTATAACGGTATTCTTAAGGCTGCCCTGAAGACAGACTCCCAGTCCCTGCAGGGGTGGACGAGAAGACTGTATGAAACCCTGCGGGACCTGAATGAAAGACCTCGAGATGGCAGACCCAGTGCCCTGAGAATGTTGCAGACGACATGGGCCACCCCGCTTAGGATCCAAATTACGGGCACTGATCATCAGGTAAGAACCCAGATTGGTAATGAAAATAATCTTCTGCTCCCTGTCCCTGAAAATTTAGATCCAGGTACCCATAAAATAAAATGTCCCTGGAAAGTGTAGGTAGGACCCAAGTGGTGTGGCCTACTTGCACCTTGGGGGAGACTATTGGAGGTGGGAGGCTCAGTAGTCCCTCCAGTAATAGGTACATGGCCTACTGATATTGTGGTCAACACTCCAAACTTTATTGCTAAAGGGACCCCCATCGTGTCCCTGTGGCAGATCAGGACACCTCCTTTGGTGCCTGATATCGTTATGCAGCCGCAGATATCCAGCCAGAAGGTGTGGTACTGGGGCACATCCTGGCTGCCTGTAGAAGCAGGGGTGTTGACCCAAGACAGAAATACGGCCTGTATCTTGCCCTGGAGAGCAGACCTTCCCCTCCTGGTACCTGTGAAACATCTGTCTTACTCCCCGTGAGTCTGTGAGCCTTCAGGACCACCGGAAGGAACAAAATGCCATCAAGTGTTCCAGTGTTGCTGTCAGATCACGTACAACACCCGGTGATGGTCTGGATGGGACTGATGGGACATAGAACGGACCTGCACCTCAGGACCTCATGCCTCCACAGAATCACAGAATCACAAGGTTGGAAACGACCTGCAAGATCATCCAGTCCAACCACCCTCCCATTCCTATCAGTGCCACAAGCTACTAAACCATCTCTCGTAGCTCCTCATCCAGGCGCCTCTTGAACACTACCAGGGATGGCGACTCCACCACATCCCTGGGCAGCCATTCCAGTGCCTGACCACCCTCTGAGAGAAAAAGTTTCTCCTAATATCCAACCTAAACCTCCTCTGGTATAACTTTTTGCCATTTCCTCGGGTCCTACTATTTGCCTGGGAGAAGAGGCCAGACCCTTTTGCACCACAACCTCCCTTCTGGAAGTTGTAGAGTGCAATGAGGTCTCCCCTGAGCCTCCTCCAGACTGAGCAATCCCAGCTCCCTCAGCTGCTCTTCGTAAGACTTGTGCTCCACAACCCTCACCAGTTTCGTTGCCCTTCTCTGGACATGCTCCAGGGTCTCAATGTCTTTCTTGTAGTGAGGGGCCCAAAACTGAACACAGTACTCGAGGTGCGGCCTCACCAGTGCTGAGTACAGGGGGATGATCACCTCCCTGCTCCTGCTGGCCACACTATTTCTAATGCAGGCCAGGATGCCGTTGGCCCTCTTGGCCACTTGGGCACACTGTCAGCTCATGTTCAGCCGAGCATCAACCAACACCCCCAGGTCCCTTTCCTCTTCACAATCATCCAACCACTCATCCCCATGCCTGTAACGCTGCATGGGGTTGTTGTGGCTGAAGTGCAGAACCCGACATTTGGCCTTGTTTGACACTTGGCCAGTCACATCATCAAACACTGGCCCATAGAAGAATATAGACATCCACTAATCATCACTTGTCTTGAACTGTACCAACACACGTCGCGATAAAATTGTATAAGCGTCGCGATATACCGGATCTCTGTATTAGGGAAAGCTTACCCTTTTGTAAACCTGATCATTGGTTCACGCCTTGAAGGGGTGGAGTGTATGGGAACTGCGGAGTCACGGCCTGAACCTCTGATTGATCACCTGAGGCGAGCCATGAGTCAGCCAGAGGAGCACAGGTGAAGGCAATTCACCTGTGCTGCCAGAAGGGGGGGAGCCTGGCTCCACCCCTCCTGGACCTATTTAAGAGCTGGCTACCAGAGGGGAAGGATGTCTTCTGGAGATCACCTTTCTTGTTGTCTTTTGGTGAGCTCAACCGAAGGGTAAGCTCTTCCACTTATTCTGTTTTGTGATCGTTGTTTACTTTGTCTAATTCTCTTGATTATATTGAGATTATAACATCTTGATATCTATAGATTATACAATTATATTGTGATTATAATATCTTGATTATACTGTAGTGTAGGCCTCTACTGTATTTATAACCCTCTTGTGAAACAGTTATATAAGTTTTTTTTTTTCTGCAAAGATAGTTGTTCAACAGAGTAAAGTTAAGATTGGGGACATTTTGACTTGGATAGAATTGAAACAAGCATAACATAAGGTAAATATGCAGGGTAGGAAGAGCCTAGCAGAGGACAGAACCAACGCGCTCACTCTTGGAAACATTGTCCTCCTGCTGACGACACCAAGCTGAGTGGTGTGGTTGATACGGTGGAAGGAAGGGATGCCATTCAGAGGGACCTCGACAGGCTGGAAAGCTGGGCTCGGGTGAACCTAATGAGGTTCAACACGGCAAAGTGCAAAGTTTTGCATTTGCGCTGGAAGAACCCCAGGCACTCGTACAGGCTGGGAGGAGTGGTCCTTGAGAGCAGCTCGGCAGAGAAGGACCTGGGGGTCCTGATGGACGAGAGACTTAACATGAGCCAGTAGTGCGTTCTGGCAGCTCGAAAGGCAAATGGGATCCTGGGTTCCATCAGGAGAGGGGTGGTCAGCAGGGACAGGGGGGTGATTGTCCCTCTCTACTCGGCTCTTGTGAGGCCCCATCTGGAGTACTGTGTCCAGGTGTGGAGCCCTCAGTACAAGAAAGACATAGAGATTTTGGAAAGGGTCCAGAGGAGGGCGACTAAGATGATCAGGGGGCTGGAGCACCTCCCCTATGAGGACAGGCTGAGGGAGTTGGGCTTGTTCAGCCTGGAGAAGAGAAGGCTGCGGGGTGACCTCATTGCAGCCTATCAATACCTGAAGGGAACCTACACCCAGGAGGGGAGTAAACTCTTCAAAAGGGCTGCCAATAGCAGGACTAGGGGAAATGGATCCAAGTTGAAGGAGGGAAGATTTAGGTTAGATGTTAGGGGGAAGTTCTTTATTAGGAGAGTGGTTAGGCCCTGGAACGGGCTGCCCAGGGAGGTTGTGGATGCCCCGTCCTTGGACGTGTTCAAGGCCAGGTTGGACGGGGTCCTGGGCAACCTGATCTGAATGTGTATGTTTGGTGGCCCTGCTAGGCGGGGGGGTTGGAACTACATGATCCTTGAGGTCCCTTCCAACCCGGGTGATTCTGTGATTCTGGCAAAGTACAAAACATACAAAAAAAAATGACAGGATGGACTTTAAGCACTCCTTACACCATTCTTAAATAATCTAAGTGGCAGTTAGCCACAGGGAACCTGGGAATCCTGGAGTTTCTCCTGGGAGTTCCTCCTTTGGTGTATGCAGTATCCCAGTGACCATTCAATGCATAATTTTTAAGGTAATCCATAGTAATTAAGTACTTGCATGGCTTTCCAAACGTAGCCATTAGACATGCCAGGACAATGAAAAAAACATTACAGAAAAGGTATGACAACAAAAGAACTAGCACAAAAGAAGGAAAGTAGACTAATAACCTATATGAGAAGATTCTAAACTCATAAGGGGAAAACTTCACCAAGAAGAAAACTCCAGAAAGAGATACTTCCCTGGTGGCAGTCAGGCCTTAAATGAGGTCTAAAAGAGGTGGAGGCAGGCTTCACCCCTTCTGGTTGCACAGGTGAATTGCCTTCACCTGTGCTCTCAGGGCTGACCATGTGTTATCCCCAGGTGGTCAATCAGTGGTTTGGGCTTTGTTTCAATGGTTCCGTACAGACCTACTCTGCCTGAGATCTCCTGTTGTTTTCCTCTACCTACTTGAGGAATGGGAGTTTTCTCAAACAAGATTGGCGAGGCTGCTGTTGCTAAACTAGTTTTTCCCCAGTAATTCTAGTTTCTAAAGTGAGGAGGCATTAAAATTCAAAGGCAGCAGATTAGTCAGACACAATTCTAGCCCCTTCATTTTTACAGTCGGCACAGGAATCCTTTGCTTGATGTAAATATGTTTATACAAGCAGAGGAACTGAAGACGGAAAAATTAAGCCGGTGAGAAGATAGATTTCAAAAGCTGTCTGAGGTTTGACATTTTCTAGAAGAAAGCAGCTGGGGTCTGTTCTCTTTCAACACTCTAAAAAAACATTGTTATCTCAGCCCTGAATGTCTATGCCAAAACAAGGTGATCCAATAAAACAACAATCTAAACCACAAAAAATGTAATTACATTTTCTCTCAAATTCTCTTCCAAAGAAGGAAGTTCATTACTCCACTGCTGTCATCTCCCCTACAATATGTTCTACAACATACTTCCTTAATATGTTATAACTGGGTCTGTTCAACAGCCCTGGAAAAAGATCAAATAGTGACAGTCACTTTGCAGCCATCTCAAAGCTGAAACTCAGCTTCTCCTACCCACAGATTTCCCATCTGAGTATCTCTGAATCTGCAATCTGTTGTAATTACCTCAACTTATCTTTCTTTATAAGAACAGCACCATCTTTATCAAGGATGCACAGAAACTCATTCAGCACTCCATCAGCAATCAGTTTCTGCGCTGTTCTGGAAGTTTCCTCTGGAGCTTTTTCAACCCTATGACCTCTGAAGGGTTTATGAACTACAATCAACATTCTACCTCCTTAGCAGAAACTTCACCAAAAGCCTCCTCACTGCTTTAACCTGAAATCCAACACTTAATTCCATTCACTTCACGTTGTCTTCATGCAATCTGACTGATTGTGCCTTTCTTCTATTCTGATTTGAATGTTGTATTTATGTGTGAATATGCACATTCTCCTTTGGAGCTAAGTCCAACTGGTCTTTAAACTGAAGCCAGATTTTTTCTTGCATACCTCTTGCTAACAAAGAGGTACCGATTTATTCCATCACTTAAATTTTTTATTCCATCTAACTACGCATCTACAAAATTGGCTTCGTTTAGCCATGAATCCACCCCCACATACCAACGGTTCATATTTACATGGATGTATTGCAAGAGCAGATAAAAGATCCCAAACCCCATGATCTTAACTTCAGAAATTATGAAGATTTCTTTAAAAAATGTTCTGTATTGCAATACAGTATTGATATACCAAGCTTCTATTCTTTCAGTAAACAATTTCAAAGGACATTTAAGGGATTTTGTTGTTGTTTAAAACCATATCTACAGCTCTTCAAAAGAATGAAACCTTTCAAATGGCTCAGTTAAAAGTTTCTCTTCTTTCCAAATTCCCATCCTACATTAAAAAGAGGCATCATCCTAAATGTCAGTTTTTAGTTTTTCCTAATAGAGAATATAATTGGACTGTATTTAAAAGCAGACAAAAGACCTTTTTTTTTCCCACTCAAGCAACTGTTTGTAGCAGTTTTACTACAGAAATGTTTATCTTACTGCTGCAAAGTTTTTTCCACTACAAGTTCCAATACATTTACCATCCCCTAAAAGCTGTTGTAGTCTGTGTAATGCACTCAGAGTCACTCAAACACTTTCCCTTGGGTCTCATCAACTGCATCCCACACCACAACCCCACAAACTCATTTTACTCCACACTGAACAGTACAGAGACCTAAATGATGGTAGGTTTAACAGTAATTGTATAACAAGTTTTGAAACTTTGAGATATTGTCAGTGGTTTTGCCACAATAAGCCAACAAGCAGGACGAAGCAAGTAAGGGAACTCTGATGAAATTCATTGCTCAATGAACTTTGGTGCAATACTAAAATTAGTTTACTTGTCTTTATGACTTAGGAGTCCAACAGCTGAAGGGGAGAAAAGGAAAATATGAGTTCAACTTACAGACAGAAAGTGCAGTATTGTATGTATACATTTTGCCCAGAGATGTGGTGGATGCCCTGTCCCTGGAGACTTTAAAGGCAAGACTGGATCAGGCTCTGGGCAACCTGATCTAGCTGTGGATGTCCCTGTTCATTGCAGGGGAGTTGGACTAGATGAGCTTTAAAGGACCCTTCCAAATCTAAGGATTCTATGATTCTATGTATAGATTTCAATCCAGACAGAAAGTGTATTAGAGAAAGAAAAAATTGTTAAGACTAAATTGAAAAGTTTTTTTCTTACCTGTACTCAGCTCCCCATCCTTTAACAAAACTCATCCTTATGGTACACATTCTGGTAAGCTGATAAACTGCTTCAAAACCCTGATTCACAGACTGAGCCAGAAGAGCAGCAAATTCTTGGTTATTAAAGATTTTTAGGTTGCATCCTACAAAGAAAAGGTCAAAAAGGTGCACTTAACTGCTTGTGTTTGCTACACAGAAGACCAAACCCACAGATAAACCCTTTCTAGGTATCAAAAGGAAAGCAAATGGCATTCTGTGAGTATATTACTAGATTTTTTTTGTGAGTGACTGACCTGGTGGGATTTTGCAGACAGTTGCTGGATGCCAGCCATATCTTTGATTACAGTTGGGGCTCTGAACAAAAATTGCACTATCACTGAGGCACTCAGCAAAAACTTCTCCACCAATGTAATAGAGACGCACTCCCCTTCCTGGAACAGAATCCAGAGGAACTATTGTTACGATATGACCCAGGTACATGAATAAACAAGGGAATATTTTGCTTCAGAAAAGGCCAAGCTTTTTCTTTACAACAAAAATAGAAATCAATTATCTGGATGAGCATACTGCTGGGCTGATAGCTGCAGCAGAATACCATTAACTTGCTTTTTCATCACACAATACTTGAGGTAAAAGCAGAATAATTTTTAGTCTAGAGTGATGTAGAATTTTCTAGCCAGGTAATGCACTGTAACCAAATCTAAGTTAAGCAGCAAATAACTTTCTCACTCGCATCATATTTGAAAGGTCATGGCAGTCTGGTGAAGTTCCCACTTACTGGAAAAGGGGAAACATAATCCCCATTTTCAAGAAGGGGAAAAAAGAAGATCCAGGGAACGACAGGCCAATCAGTTTCACCTCTGTGCCTGGCAAGATCATGGAGCAGATCCTCATGAAGACCCAACTAAGGCACATGGAAAATAAAGATGAGGTGATTGATGGTAACCAACACGGCTTTACCAAGGGCAAGTCATGCCTGACAAACTTGGTGGCGGCCTTTCATGGAGTTGAGTTACAGCATCAGTGGATAAAGGAAGAGTAACTGACGTCACCTACCTGGACTTGTGCAAAGCATTTGATGCTGTCCTGCATAACATCCTGGTTGCCAAATTGGAGAAAAATGGATTTGATGGATGGACCACTCGCTGGATAAGGAATTGACTAGATGGTCACACTCAGAGAGTTGCAGTCAACGGTTCAGTGTCCAAGTGGAGACCGGTGACGAGTGGCATTTCTCAGGGATCAGTGTTGGGACCAGTGTTATTTAACATCTTTGAAGGCAACATGGACAGTGGGATTGAGAGCACCTTCAGCACGATGGCAGATGACACCAAGCTGAGTGGTGCAATTGACACACTAGAGGGAAGAGATGCCATCCAGCGGGACCTGGACAGACTTGAGAGGTGGGCACTTGCCAACCTTATTGTCATGGTTTTATGATTTTTGTTATCGGTATTCCACATCATAACATAATGTATTGCACTGGGAGTTAAAGAGTTAATGCTCCAGTTCCATGGATTGTTGATAGTTACACGTATACCTGACTCAAAAGAGAACTACATATCCCAGAGGACTTTTCACTGTTCTGTTTCCATTTTGCATTCAGAGGGAAAGACAAAACTTTTCACAGGTCACAACATGCCCCCTTTTCCCTTTCTCATCCTTACTGCTTGTCTCAGAAGTGCATGCTCTCTAGCTGTCTAGCCTTCAGCATTTGAGTAAGGTCTTTGGATTTTGGACACTCTTTCACTCATTTTATTTGATTTATTAGCCTCAATTCCAATTATATTCTATTATGTTATCTTGTATTCTGATATCATATTTAGTAAATTAATTTTCCTCTTCAAACTATTGCCACTGTTTTGTTTTTAGGCCCATCTCCCTACCCTTTCCCCTTTTCCCCCTTCCCCATGGTGTGGGTCTGTGGGTCCCCCCACCCCATCAGTCATGGAACTGGGCTGAACAGGCCTGTAAACCACTGAAACTTATTTAGTTCAATAAGGTCAAGTGCAAGGTCCTGTATCTGGGTCATGGCAATCTCAAGCACAGATACAGGCTGGGCAAAGAATGGCTTGAAAGCAGCCCTGAGGAGAAGGATTTGGAAGTGTTGATTGATGAAAGATTCAACATGAGCCGACAATGTGCACATGCAGCCCAGAAGGCCAACTGTATCCTGGGTTGCTTCAAGTGAAGTGTGACTAGCAGGTCAAAAGAGGTGATTTTGCCCTTCTGCTCTGCTCTCATAAGACTCAACCTGGAGTACTGCATCCAATTCTGGAGCCCCCCAACACAAACAAAGACATGGAGTTGTTGGAGAAGGTCCAGAGGAGGGCCACAAATATGATCAGAGGGCTGGAACACCTCCCCTATGAGAGCAGGCTGAGAGAGCTGGGGCTCTTCAGCCTGGAGAAAGCTATGGGGATACCTTATAGTGGCCTTCCAGTATCTGAAGGGGGCCTACAGTGTGAGAGGTAGATTGTGTTTTTGCAGTAGAAGTTTCCAGTATTTTCTGTGTGTAGTGTAGGCCTTTACTGAACTTATAACCCTATTGTGAAAAAGTTATGTAAGTTGTTTTTCTTCCACTAAGAAAGTTGCTGAACAGAGTAAAAAGTTAAGATTTGGGGCATTCTGACTTGGGTAGAATTCAGACAGGCACAACATAAGGTAAATATGCAGGGTGGAGAGAGAGCCTGGCATGGGACAGAACGAACGTGCTCACTCTTGGAAACACTGCCCTCCTATCTCCATAGGAAAGTACAAAACACAAAAAAATCAACAGGTTGGTAATGGACCTTATATGGAAATGTATCATAGCAACAGTGTTGGGGAAATTGTGAGCCTGCGATGCTCAACCAATGAGCAAGCACCAGGAGAGCATTAACTGCGTCGAGTTTAGGGTATATAATGGAATGAATTTCACTGACTGGTGCACAATTTCTCCCTTGCCAATAGGGGGTGTGCGCCTGTTATTGCAATAACAAATAAACTTTGCTGCTATCACTAAGATCTTTGCCTAACATGTAATTTTTGACTTTGAGGGTTTCTCACATCAGGAAAGCTGGGGAGGAACTTTTTATAAGGGCAGGTAGCGACAGGATGAAAGGAAGTGGCTTTAAACTGGAAGAGGCTGTATTTAGACTAGACATTAGGAAGAAATTATTTACTGTGAGAGTGGTGAGACACTGGAACAGGTTGCCCGGTGAGGTTGTTAGTGCTTCCTCTCTGGATGCATTCCAGGCCAGGCTGGATGGGGCTTTGAGCAACCTCGTCTAGAGGGAAGTGTCCCTTCCAACTCAAACCTTTCTATGAATCTATGATTCTATTAATATCACAATTGAAATAAAAAGACTAGATTCAGCATAATTAGTCTACCAATGTGAAGTGCTGTATGTGAAGTGGCACTTGCTGTTAAGACGATGGGGAAAAAAAACCAGAGCAATATATCACTTGGACAGACTCTCCTCTTGCATGCATCCATACCATTGTCCAACCCACTGCATACCCCTTTTTCTGTACCACTTTGACAAAAAAAATAATGGGACTTCATTTAGACCTATTTCTGAGAAGAAATCACTCAGAAATCCTATTGTTCACTTTTGAATTGTAATCTTGTTCTGTCTCAGAGTGAAAAAAAAAACTATACGGGTTATTTCTGGCACAAGCAAGAGGAATATGCAATTGATTTCCCCCAAAATCAATTTGTAATTAACAGCTCCTTTGAAGAAGCTACTCTCTACTCTCCTTTTTGTATAAATAAAAAATCAGCTACTCTAAAAAAAGGGAGAGCACCTTACATGCCTGCGTTTTCCCACAATTGATCATCACAGGCACATCCTGGGCTTCTCCACATCTACAATTTTATTACACAAGTATCTGATTTGGAGTGGAGAAAGTCAAAATGTTCTGCTAAAAATGTATCAGTAAAAAAAAAATAAAAAAAATTAGTGAACACTGCTAAATGAAAGAATCCAATAAAAATAATATAGAATTTATTGAAGAAGAGGCTGCAATGTGGAAAACAGTATTCTGTAACTATTAAGGAGAAAATCTTGATTATGTCATGATCGAGCCTCAAGAGAGAAGTTTGGAGGCTGGATTCACAGGGGTGAAATGATCCCAAAACAGATCTATATTCTTCCTACCTGGACCACTACAGAAATGATTTCATGGTGTATGGGAACTGTTGAGTCATGGCCTGAACCTCTGATTGATCACCTGAGGCGAGCCATGAGTCAGCCAGAGGAGCACAGGTGAAGGCAATTCACCTGTCGAGATCTATTTAAGAGCTGGCTACGAATGGGGAAAGATCTTGTCTAAAGATCCCCTCTTTTGGTGTTTTTGTAGGTGAGCCTAGCATATGGGTAAACCTTCCATTTTTTCTCTCTTATTTTCTTAGTCTGCTTTGTCTAACTCTCTTGTTATTTTTGTGGTTCTAATATTTTAATATCCATTGATTATACATATGGCTAGGCTAAAGTGTTAAAATATTGTTAAGATCAGATCCTTACCTATGTGGCGCCTTGTCATTTCCACTGTTGCGTTTCTGTTGACATTGGAAAGCAAACCTAGACAAAACCGTTCAGAATTGGATGGATCTGTAAAGCCATCTACAGTCAAGGAAGGCTGTGATGCGTGGAAGGTTTCTCCCACTCTTTGATTCAACTCATAATATGCTATTGAACACCAAAACGCTGGTTCCGAATAAGTGACTGGCTGCAAGTCTGAAAACAATAAACAATAAGAGTAGCACAGAACTTGAGCCTAAAATAACCCTATCTGCCCTACTTCTCTTCCAGGAATGACAGCTCTTGTCTCCTCAAGCTATGCGTATTACTATTCTGCTTGCTGTGATTTTTACCTACCTCAGTAAAAAAGAATGAAATTCAGTATTTCACACAAGGGAAGAGAGGAGATGATCTAAAATGGGCATAGCTTGAGTACTTCAGTACTTGCATTTTGCTTAACAAAATAATTAAACTACTGTGATTTCCAGACATTGAGACACTCCTGTTGCCTTTCTGTAACTTGAAAACACTTTGGTAATGTTAAATAAGATATTCAACTGAATCACTCAGAGGTTTTACTCTTTTCTAGACATTCAGTTGCAGAAATACAGTATTTGTTAGCTAGTTATTAACCCAGGTCTATAATACTTATCATCTGGAAGCCAATCCAATAGTATTCTTCCAACACAACTCTGACTTTGCTAAGTTATGCTTTTATTTTTAGTGTAATTGTATACATAAAGAGGAGCGTGTGTCCTCACACACCAAAACAAGTTTCCAGCTTACCCAGGCTGTGATTAACTGGGGAGAGAGTACTGGGAGACAGCTCTGCTGGAGATCCTGTTGGAGCAACACATATTGGTTCAGAGCAAATGATTCTTGTTATTTCAGACAGATAAGTATGACTGTTAATTTAGGTACTAGCTTCATCTTAATGTTCTTTGGACTAAGAAATCTCAGAAAACCTAGAACAAGTTTTCCAGCATGTCTCATCTTTATTCAGAATTCAGATCACATTTAATTTTCCAGACTCCTGGGAACCTACCTCTCCTTGTAAAGAGCCTATTAACACCTCAGAAGGGCATTTGGCAGAGATCTCTTCATGCAGAGTCTGTGAACATTTCTTTATTTATGCACTTCTCCAGTGAGAAGGTCCTTCAATAGAGCCTTCCTAACAAGAATTAATTTGAAATGCAACACAACAGGTTGTACAGAGGGCTGCTGCTGTCATCACTTGGGCTGAAAGCATACCACTGTAAGTAAAGGGATCACAACAAGCAATCCCAAGTCTACAAAGTGGTGAAAAATGAAATGTTACCTGTATCCATGCTTTGGTTCAACTGCTGGTCACTCGTTTCTCCATCTTCACTGATATATCCTGGAGGTGGTGTTTCTGTCAAACAAAAAATATCTATTTATTGTTTAAACAGATGGGAAACTTGTAAGATTCAGCATTTGGGGTTTAGTCCTCAAGTCCTTGTAAGTTCTGCGTGATATGTGAACAACAAATTAGAATGTCATTACACTGGATTTCGTTCCAGCAGAAGCTCCAATCCATTATCTGTCTGATGATGTAAAATGAATCATCCGTGTACCCATCAGTTGCTCACGCATTCAATAATTAATGGACAACTGTCATGGTTCTATGTTTTTTTTGTTTTGTTTTTGGGTTTCAGTATTCCACATCAAAACATCATGTAGTGTACGGGGTATTAAAGTGTCACTGCCCCAATTCCAAGTACCTATCCCTGTACTTTACAGAAGTCACGGGATCTGGCCCTTCCGGGTGGGGGGGGCGCTCTCTTGCTGCCTGGCAGTGGGTGCTGGAGGGTGCTTTCCTAGCCGTTCCAAGCTTTTCAGGTTTGAATCGGTCCCGGGAACTCTCTCTCTCATCTTGTCTGATTTATTAATCTCAATTTCAATTAAATTGTATATATTGTGTTATCTTGTATTCCGATATTATAGTAAAACAAGTTTTCCTCCATAGATTGTTGCCGCTGCTCTTTTCCTCCCTTCCTTCCTTCCCATTTTTGTGGGACTGGGGTAGGGGGGGGAGGGCAGAGGCCTGTCGCCCCTGTCACGGACATAGATTGATCTGGTCAACTCCGTGACAACAACCTTTACTTGCTCCATGTAATAAAGATACTTCCATTACGAGCAACAATTTTGTAATTGTGAACAACAGCTTTCACATTTAGTAGAACTGCAAACGAAAAAACATCTGGTGACTTCACAAAAAATATAGGAGCTGTCTTCATGCAGTAAAACCATCAGAACAGACACCTTATTACATCTTAAAAGTTGTAAGATTGAAAATCTAATTTTCAGTTGTGTTACCATATCTATTTTTCTTTAACACTGTATTGGAACTGCTGAGTCACGGCCTGAACCTCTGATTGATCACCTGAGGCAAGCCATGAGCCAGCCAGAGGAGCACAGGTGAAGGCAATTCACCTGTGCTGCCGGAAGGGGTGGAGCCTGGCTCCACCTCTCCTAGACCTATTTAAGAGCTGGCTACTAGTGGGGAAGGATTTCTTTTGGAGATGGCCTCTTTTGTTTTTTTTGTGGTTGAGCCCAGCATAAGGGTGAGCCTTCCTCTTAATCTCTTTTGATATTGTAGTCTGCTTTGCCTAACTCTTTTGTTTATTTTGTGTTTACAATGTCTGACTGTTCTTTGATTATACACTTACTGAGCCAGGCAGGCCAAATATACTAAAATTTACATCATGTTTTTTTTGGACTTTGGAATTTCTATATATGGGTCAAGGGGGAGAACAATACTTCTCTAGAGTAAAAGATTCCAGGGCAGATCCCAGGATTTGTGGGATCCTTTCATTATGAGTGAGCAGTTATCATATTATCGGGTCCTTTATGCGTTACGGGCAATATCTCCCCATATTGCATGTTGGATTACTTTCAGGGACTTAGCAAACATGTGCTCATCTCTGATGAAAGATAGCTGGTTGTCTCCACGGTGGCATGGCCCCTATTAAGTGCCCTAAATCATGTGGAAATAAGAAATAATATATTAGGGAACAAAAATCAACTTTTGAAAGACAATTGGAAAAACTAGAGCAAGAACTTGGTGTATTAACAGGGAAGAAGCCCATACTACATTTTCCCATAGTCTAAGTTCATAACATTTCAGTAAACAATGACCAGACTCCTGAATCAACAGATTTGGTTGATTAGGGAAATAAAAAATCCAAATTAGATCTTGAATATCCAATTCTGACCGATCCACTAGAAGTCCGTCCTGTAATAATCGAGAAAACAAAAAAAGTACAGGACCGACTGGCAGGGGTGCCGCCTGATCAGTGGCCCCCTACCCAGACTCATTTACATGTAACGGCCTGGCCATACACGGCAACAGAACTGATGGGTTTAGTACAGCGATTTCGGCAGAAGCCTAGAGAAAATGTGCCGGCTTGGTTATTAAGACTGTGGGATTCTGGGGCAGAAAGTGTCTTGGTGAATGGCCCAGAAATAACTAAGTTGGCCACCATGATTGTCCATCCTGCTCTCAGACAGAGGTTATATGCGGGTAAGGAATACCTTGATGAAAGCCATTCTATGCTAGAATGGTTAATGGCGGCCTGCCCTATGGTATGGCTGCATAAATTGGGCATACCTCTACATACAGGGTTGTGGTCATCCATGGAGGACCTTCAGAATTATATCTGTGAACTGGGTGTAAGGGAGGCTATCTATGGAGATACATTTGATGGCCCTGTTATGGTCAAATTTTCAGCAGGGATGAAAGGCTTGATTCTACAGCAAGCTCCCTCTCATCTGTATGGTACCCTAGTCTCTATATTAAATCCCCTGGTGGCCTCAGAAGCCGTAGTCCAGTAGGCTGCCCTGATAGCGGCTGACCTGGGAGAAACAGAACACCTGTGAACTAGATGCAGCATTCGGATGTTGGAAGAAGCAGAGGTCCTGCTGGTCAGCAAAGCCAAAATGCCGGCTACTGGAGCTCCTCAATCAGGACCCATAAGGGTCTCCCGTAAACAAATGATTAATGAGTTAATTCGGGCGGGGGTCCAATTTGCTATGATTGACCGCCAGCCCAACTATGTCTTTCTCCAGCTCTGGAGACAACTGAAGGACAATCAAAAATGCCAGAACTCACCCTTGATTTCTTAGGGTAGGGTTATAGAGAGGGTACCAACACCAAGATGGAACCTAGAAGATTCCGTTGTTCAAATAGGAGAAAAAAAAAAAAAAAAAAAAAAAGCTGCCTCAGGTGTCTTGGGCCACAATGCGTGACCACCAGAAGCAAAAGAATTGGCCCTAGCACAATTCATGGTGTAACGAGGGATGTTAGTCCCCGTAGGGCCTCCAGATGGGACTGGAGGCAGTAAGTAGAACTAATGATTTATTGGTCCCGAAAAAATATTCAGAGTTAGGGCATTAGTGGACAACGGAGCTGAAACATCAATTATCTATGGAGATCTGACGAAATTTGATGGGGACAGAGTGATGATTGGTGGTTTTGGGGGACAGACTATTCCTGTCACCCGAACATGGTTAAAATTAGGGGTTGGGCGTCTCCCACCCCGGGAGTACAAGGTGTCTATTGCCCCAGTCCAAGAATACATCCTGGGCATAGATATTCTATGGGGTCTGGCTCTCCTAACAACCGTGGGAGAGTTCAGACTTCGACAAAGATGTATCAGTATCCGGGCGGTACAGACAATAATAAGAGGCCATGCGAAACACGGGCCTGTTTGCCTGCCGAAACCGTGCCGGATTACTAACGTTAGACAGTATAGACTCCCGGGTGGGCAAGACGAAATATCAGGAACGGTGCAGGAATTGAAAAAAGTGGGCATTATAAGACCTGCACAAAGCCCATATAACTCCCCCATATGGCCAGTGTGAAAGTTGGATGGCACAGTGAGAATGACAGTAGATTACTGATAATTAATTAAGGTCACGCTGCCTATTCACGCAGCCGTACCCAATATTGCCTCCCTAATGGACACATTGAGTAGGGAGATAAAAGCCTATCATTGTGTCCTAGATCTAGCAAATGCATTCTTCAGTATCCCAATTGCTGAGGAATCGCAAGATCAGTTTGCGTTTACATGGGGAGGCAGGCAGTGGACCTTTCAGGTCCTGCCACAGGGGTACGTGCGTTCACCAACGTATTGTCATAATCTAGTGGCGCGTGACCTGGCTGATTGGAGAAAACCTGATGATGTTAACCTATATCATTATATTGATGATCTCCTGCTGACATCCGACTCACTGGAGGCAGTAGGACAGGCGGCAGATTCATTAACCACCTATTTACAACAGAGGGGATGGGCTATAAATCCCCAAAAGGTGCAAGGTCCAGGCCTGTCCGTAAAATTCCTGGGGGTGGTTTGATCAGGAAAGACCGCAGTGCTACCCAGTGCTGTCATGGATACGGTTCAGGCGTTCCCAGTCCCTACAACATCAAAGCAGCTGCAAGAGTTTCTAGGTATATTGGGTTACAGGCGTTCCTTTATACCTCACCTAGCAAAGCTGCTAAGGCCACTATATAGACTCACAAAAAAGGGGCAGCTATGGGACTGGGGGAAAACCGAACAGGATGCTTTCCAACAAGCAAAACTGGCAGTTAAACAAGCCCAGGCATTGGGTATATTTGATCCTACCCTCCCAGCCGAGTTGGACGTTTTTGTTACTCAGATGGCTTCGGTTGGGGCCTGTGGCAAAGCCAGAGCTCTGTTGGGACCCCCATTGGTTTCTGGTCTCAGGTTTGGCACGGAGCAGAAGAAAGATACAGTATGATTGACAAACAGTTATTGGCTGCCTATTCGGCATTACAGGCAGTAGAGCCAATAACTCAAACAGCTGCAGTTATAGTCAAGACCACTCTGCCAATTCAGGGGTGGGTGAAAGATCTGACCCACCTTCCTAAGACAGGGGTGGCCCAAGCACAAACAGTGGCATGGTGGGTCGCCTATCTCGGCCAAAGGAGTAGTCTGTCTTCATCACCCTTGATAGAAAACTCCAGAAGATTCTAGGCCCAGTGACGTATCACAGTGATGCACCAAAAGAAATACTGGTCGCTCCACCAGAGAAGAGTCCTGTTCAGGAGGGAAAATATCTTATCCCTGAAGATGCCTGGTACACAGACGGCTTCAGCAGGGGCAGCCCGAGCAAGTGGAGAGTAATTGCATACCATCCTTCCACCGAGACAATCTGGTTTGACGAGGGGGATGGTCAGAGCAGCCAAGGGGCAGAACTGCGAGCCGTGTGGATGGTTATAACCAAGGAGCCCGGTGATGGTATCCTGAACATCTGCACAGATAGTTGGGCTGTGTACCGGGGGCTCACTCTTTGGATTGCACAGTGGGCCACCCAGGAATGGACTATCCACGCCTGACCGATCTGGGGCAAAGACATGTGGTTAGATATATGGAATACGGTCAAACACAGGACTGTACGTGTCTACCATGTTTCTGGTCATCAGCCCCTACAGTCACCGGGAAACGATGAAGCCGACACATTGGCCCGAGTTCGATGGATTGAGAATTCACCATCTGAGAACATCGCCCGCTGGTTACATCAGAAGCTACAGCATGCGGGACAAAAGACAATGTGGGCAGCTGCTAAAGCATGGGGACTGCCCATACAACTACTTGATATCGTCCAGGCATGCCAGGATTACAACGCTTGCTCCAAGATGAAACTGAGATCGTTGCCCGAAACAACAGCCCATCTTGCCAAGGGGACACAATCCTCTCCAGCGATGGCAGGTCAATTACATAAGGCCCCTTCCTCATTCCGAAGGGGCAAGATACGCCCTGACCTGTGTCAACACTGCAAGTGGGCTGATGCAGGCCTATCCAGTACCGAGAGCAAACCAGGCATATACCATCAAGGCACTCACTAAACTGATGTCTGCCTACAGCACACTTCAGGTCGTCGAGAGCGACCAAGGGACTCATTTTACTGGTGCAACGATACTGTGCTGGGCAGAAGAAAATAACATCGAATGGCGATTCCACCTCCTGTATAATCCAGCGGGGGCAGGTCTCTTTGAACATTATAACGGTATTCTTAAGGCTGCCCTGAAGACAGACTCCAGTCCCTGCAAGGGTGGATGAAAAGACTGTATGAAACCCTGCGGGACCTGAATGAAAGACCTCGAGACGGCAGACCCAGTGCCCTGAGAATGTTGCAGACGACATGGGCCACCCCGCTTAGGATCCAAATTACGGGCACTGATCATCAGGTAAGACCCCCGATTGGTAATGAAAATAATCTTCTGCTCCCTGCCCCTGAGAATTTAGAGCCGGGTACCCATAAAATAAAATGGCCCTGGAAGGTGCAGGTAGGACCCAAGTGGTGTGGCCTACTTGCACCTTGGGGGAGACTATTGGAGGTGGGAGGCTCAGTAGTCCCTCCAGTAATAGGTACATGGCCTACTGATATTGTGGTCAACACTCCAATCTTCATTGCTAAAGGGACCCCCATCGTGTCCCTGTGGCAGATCAGGACACCTCCTTTGGTGCCTGATATCGTTATGCAGCCGCCGATATCCGGCCAGAAGGTGTGGTACTGGGGCACATCCTGGCTGCCTGTAGAAGCAGGGGTGTTGACCCAAGACAGAAATATGGCCTGTATCTTGCCCTGGAGAGCAGACCTTCCCCTCCTGGTACCTCTGAAACATCTGTATTACTCCCCGTGAGTCTGTGAGATTTCAGGACCACCGGAAGGAACAAAATGCCATCAAGTGTTCCAGTGTTGCTGTCAGATCACGTACAACACCACGTGATGGTCTGCATGGGACTGATGGAACATAGAACGGACCTGCACTTCAGCACCTCATGCCTCCAGTCACATCATCGAGCACTGGCCCATAGAAGAGTATGGACATCCACTGGTCATCACTCGTCTTGAATTGTACCAACAAGCGTCGTGATAAAAATTGTATAAGTGTTGCAATATACCGTATCTCTGTATTAGGGAAAGCTTACCCTTTAGTTAACCTGGTCATTGGTTCATGCTGTGAAGGGGTGTAGTGTTTGGTAACTGCTGAGTCACTGCCTGAACCTCTGATTGATCACCTGAGGTGAGCCATGAGTCAGCCAGAGGAGCACAGGTGAAGGCAATTCACCTGTGCTGCTGGAAGGGGGGAGCCTTCCTCCACCCCTCCTAGATCTATATAAGAGCTGGCTACCAGCGGGGTAGGGTTTTTTCTGGAGGTTTCCTCTGCTGTTGTTTTGTGGGTGAGCCCTGGATAAGGGTAAGCCTTCTGTTTGTTCTCTTTTGTTATCTTAGTTTACTTTGCCTAACTCTCTTGTTTATTTTGTGATTATAACATCGTAATATTCTTTGATTATACAAGCACCTAACAGTTGCTTTTAGTCATTAACGATAAGGGTATTGTTTAATGAGTTATGATGGACAAGCACTATTTATTATCATGTTTTTGATGTGCTATTAAGAAACACCAGTTCTTATCACTGGCTTTCTTTAAAGTTGGGATACTGGGCAAATGTCTCTTTCTTCGTATTAAAGACAAAATTTCACTCTCTTTAGTGAAAGTGGTCAAAGCCAACTGATCTCTACAATCACCTTAGAATTTTGTCTAAAGTGTCTGAGAGATTAAACATTTAATTACTTATTACCAAACTGCAGAAACAAACGTAAAGCCTTGGGAATTAAATTCAAATTGTGTCTTTATCGTGTGAGATATTTACAGAAGTAGAGTAACTTCAGAAGGAAGTCAGCAAGAGGAAACTTGATTAAATAAGGTTATTAAATAAAAGTGAACAAGAAGAACTACATCTTTGATTCACTATGTACAATAAGCACACTAAATATAGATATGGCGAAATTCAAGGGAGAATTTAAAGGGAAAATCAAGGGAAATCTTTACTAGCAAGAATACAATGATAAAAAATTACTTATTTTGAACATTTTTATAAAATTCATTGTGGTAAACTGGGTTCTACCCATCTTTTGCTCATTTGAGATAGTTAAGCCCTCATACACGGTCAAGGTCAATCACCATTTCCAATGCAACCTACACCTGTTGTTTCCAGTCGTTTTTTTTTTTTTGGCACAGGTTATGTTCCATATCTAGCTGTCTGAACACAGACTCCCTCCATCTATTAATACTATTTCAGAGTCAGAGGTGAGCAACAGCACAGATGAAAATAAATGCTTGAGTACATTAACAATTCCTAGTCTGAAGTCTGGATGCCACAGCTTAGCACATCCTGAGCTTGGAAGGGCCCTTAAGTCTTATCTTGTACCTCCCCAATCACCACCTGCCCAACAAACTTACACAGTGGATGAAATCAATCTCTTTGAAGACCAAGCAAACCAATACTTTGTAGACTGAATAGTACCATGGTTGTAGTCTGGCCTCCTGCTACAGAAGCAGAAGCACAAAGCTTATCAGAACATAAGTAGTAAAGATTAGCTATCAATGCCAAAGTGAGATTCAGATATGAGTCTTGAATACAAGAATAGGGTGTCAGTGGCAAAGACAAGGAGGCAAGGCGTGGTGAGCTGCATAAATATGTGTAGATCATGTGAATGTCCACAATCACCTTGAGCGGGCTTCCTGCAAATAGCTACTTCCAGCTCCTTGAGCTCGTTTCCTTGATTTGCAAATGGTGCCTTTGCAGTAAGCTGTCCACAAACACCATCAAAAGCCCTCAGATCGAGTAAAAAAAGTATACGTAAGTGAAGAAACAACATCAAGTTTGATCATCTTAAATACCTCTTTAAATATCTTGTCATAGAATGGCTTAGTTTGGAAGGGACCTTAAAAATCATCTAGTTCCAACCCTCCTTATGCAGTAATAAATTCTGCATTAATTAAATAAATAAGATCAAATTCATTGAAATTTTCTTGGTGCTAATTCAATTTTCAGATATATTTAAAGGAAATACAAACAACATCCTGCATAAGACATGTAGATACAATTTGTATATTGCACATGTTTGAGTTTCAAGGCAGTCATTCCTCTAGAATCAGGATCTGAATTCTCAGCTTATTTCAGTCCTTGGGTGCTGTAATACAGTTGCCTTAAACATTTATGAAAAACTTCAGCTTGGCTCAGTTTTACATTCCAGGCAACTTCCTGAAGTGGTAGGAAATGAGAAACTGGGACAGGAAATAAAGGTCACTCATTTCACATTTCACTAAGGATAGAGGCTTGTGTGCACTGTAGCAGTTCAGCTTTGAATTTTTTTTTTTTTTGTTTTGGTGTGGGGAAGAAGCAAAGAGAAGGAGAAAAAATTCTTTATTAATTCAATAATGTTTATATTGAATACTAACGGCAAAACTGTACGCACACTGGAGTTACAAATACACAAAACAGATCTCAATCAATTATGAACTACAGATAAAAAGTTTTTAGCCACTGTATGGAAACTGTTGACTTACAGCCTGATCCGCTGATTAAGCACCTAGGGATAAGACATGGTCAGCTCTGGAAGCACAGGTGAAGGCAATTCACCTGTGCAATCAGAAGGGGTGGAGCCTGGCTCCACCTCTCTTAGACCTCATTTAAAGGCTGACTGCCAGTAGGGTATATTATTATATATATATATATATATATATATATATATATATATATATATATTTTTTTTTTTTTTTGTGTGTGTGTGTGTGGAGATTTCTTTTTAGTGAAGTTTTCTCCTGTGAACCTAGTATCTTTTGATGCAGGTGAGTTATCTTCTCTTTCTTTATGGTCCCTCTTTATTGTGCTATTTTTTTCATCATTCCTCCTTTGTTGTTATGCATTTCCCATTGTATTGATTTGTCCACTTGCTATAGTCACTGTTTTGTTTTCAGGTGCTCCATTGGAATTAATGAAGAAAATCAATAAGAATTAACTTATTGGTGTATCTTTCAATTCGTTTGATCACATGGGAGGATGAAATTACCATCTTTGCTCCATTGTAATGTGAAGTGTACTGTTCACGTTGAGAGGTAAGAAAGTACCTGGTATATAGTTGCTCTGTGGTTCAATTCCAGCTGGGAAGTTAGTGTTCTCAGGAATGGAATGGGTGTAGTCATCAAGTGGAGGAAGCTCTGTTAGGATCTCAGTGTGCCGTGGCACTAGTACAGGAGGCAAGACTGGAAAAACAAAAGTCAAAGAATTATTAGAATCTTCCAAACTCATATTTCTATGAACTAAAAGGAAAAACAAATCTAAACCATCTAACAACTTCTCTGGGTGTGTCTCAGTACTGCTAATACTGCAATTGTACCGGTAATTGCCAGAACAAGCAGACTTCTCTTGAACATGGCTATTCTGTAATAGCACAGTTAAGTCATTCTATTTTCATTTTCATGCTGAACTATCCTTAGCCAGGTGGAAATTAATAGCACTACTGGAAGCATTTATTGAGGTATTCAACACATTGGTTAAGATTTTTCACCATTTTTTCAATTAAAAACTTTCAGCAGATGGCATTCTCCAAACCTGCATCCTTAATCATCTTGCAGTTTTGGCACGAGAGCACATCATCTTTCTGTGTTTTTCATTTGAAACATTATACTGAACAAGTGTGTAGAAACACAGAATTGTGAAGGTTGAAAAAGACCTCCAAGATCAGCAAGTCCAACCTCAACTCACCCCCACTAAATCATTTCCCTCAGAATCATAAAATGGTTTGGGTTGGAAGGGACCCTTAAGATCATCTAGTTCCAACCCTCCTGCTATAGGCAGGGATACCTCCCTCTAAATCAGGTTGCTCTGAGCCCCATCCGGCCTGGCCTTGAATGCATCCCGGGAGGGGGCATTCACAATTTATGTACAGACAGATGGTGCTACAAAGCCAGAAGCAGTCTTCCTACCTGGTGTTTCCACTCTCTGGTAGTGGTATGGGTTTACACATACTTCATCCTTTTTAAGATTAAAAGCGTATTCACAGTTTTCAATTGCTTTAAGTTCATGGTGACTGTGAAGGTCTGGCCAGCGCCACAGACGACAGTAGATGACATGTGGTAGTCCTTTACGATGTGACACCTGTAGTCGGCCATCAAGAGATCTACATAGGAAAGATGTTGAGAGGTATTTACAGGCTGCACAGTGTCTCATAAACATTCAATCAACAGTGTAAACTATGGAAAGGGTAGTTGGCTCATTTTCAGAATTCAATGAATTGACACTGTTAGTGATGTTTGTACTCTTGTTAAAAGGCTTCAAATGGGAGAGAAATGGTGGCATCAGTGTTAAATTTCTGAACTGTTCAAGTTACTGACAGTGAATTTAGAGGTCATTAAAAGCCACTTTATCTCTAACCAAATATTTGGGATGATTATTTCGTACACATTTTTAAATGCAGAAGACAATTGCTGAAAGAAAATCACACACTTAACAGTCCCTTCAGTTTCTAAACTTCAAGGTTTGCCAGGGCATGGATGCTTTATGGCTTTAAGCTTAATTCCCCAGGGACTGCGAATTAGTCTCTAAGCAGTCAGCTGCCCGAGGGATCCACATGGCATTGTGACTGTGATGCAACAAGTGTGAACACATCTCATAGGGGCTGTACACTATTTTCTTGCTTTTCTCTGCCTTGCTACTAGCTGAAAATGTTTTGCTAGCTTTAAGACAGACTGCATATGCTTACACAAATGCAGATGTTTATGACTGTTATGGGATGGGAGACAAACCTCAGTACACAAATCAAGCAATGTTATATGAAAAAAAAAGACCCTGCTTAGAATTTGCCTGCTGTTAACTACTGAAGAACTTACAAGCAGTTCTTTAGCAGCTCATATTGGAACCAATTACTGAGATTCAACTGAAAGCTCATGGCGTACAAAGCAGTTGAAACACTTTGTAAGATTAGGTCTAAATAATTAAGTAGCCCAATGTTGTTAATAAAAATACTAAACCACATCAGAGCTTGCATTTAATTGAAAAAAGAATGAATATTCCACAGCTAGGATTTCATTAGTCAAAACATCAGCTGAGAACACGTGGATTGCTACACTGGAAAGCAAACGTTTTAAAATGCTGTACCATGAGAGACCTAAGAAGCATTCAGTCTATTTTACAGCTAAAGCATCCCATGACAGACCCTCCAAAGCCAATCCCTCCCACAAGGTTCTATGATGGAGAGAGGGCAGAATATTCACCTGGTTTGTTCAGAGAAGCTGTAAAGGCCTGATGTTTCCCACTGATCTATCGTGTTTGGTGTACTCAGTCCCCAAATTTCAGAGCAAGTGCTGTGCATAAATTGAAAACAAAAACAAAAAATTGGTATGAATATGGAACGTGGTTATTCAAACACCATGATGTCAAACATGGAGAAATGTATAGACTACTTCCTTCCACATAGAAGATAGAGCATTGGTAGGCTTGCACTTAGACAAACATCGCATGCTATATTTTCTATATGAAGGAGGCTATCAAAATGAAACACGATTCAAAGTAAATGATCATGTTTTTAAAGGGTGAACGAATTCTGACGTTAAGAAGCTGATACAGCTGTAATTCTCCTTAAAACGGGCAAAACTTCCTCAGCCTAGCTCCTAAGAAAATTCCCTTTTCAAGAGTTGTTTCTCAGTTGTTTTCATTTTTGTTTTTGTTTTTTAATATAAGCTACCCTGAGGTGACAAGCAAATGCCATGTGCATCTGGAACTGAGCCATCAGCCAGAAATGAACCATGCAGCCCAGAAGGCCAACTGTATCAAGGGTTGCATCAAGAGAAGTGTGACTAGCAGGTCAAGAGAGGTGATTCTGCTCTCATGAGACCCCACCTGGAGTACTGCATCCAGTTCTGGAGCCTCCAACATGAGAATGACATAGAGTTGTTAGAGCAGGTCCACAGGAGGGCCACGAAGATAATCAGAGGGTTGGAGCACCTCCCCTATGTGCCTACGTGAACGGGCTGGGAGCTGGGACTCTTCAGCCTGGAGAAGAGAAGGCTCTGAGGAGACCTTATAGCAGCCTTCCAGTATCTGAAGGGGGCCTACAGGAAAGCTGGGGAGGAACTTTTTATAAGGGCAGGTAGCGATGGGACAAGGGGAAATGGCTTTAAACTGGAAGAGGCTGTATTTAGACTAGATATTAGGAAGAAATTATTTACTGTGAGAGTGGTGGGACACAGGAACAGGTTGCCCAGTGAGGTTGTGAGTGCCTCCTCTCTGGATGCATTCCAGGCCAGGCTGGATGGGGCTTTGAGCAACCTGGTCTAGAGGGAGGTGTCCCTGCCTATAGCAGGGGGGTTGGATCTAGATGATCTTAAAGGTCCCTTCCAACTCAAACCATTTTATGATTCTATGATCACAGCCTGGCTCCAAGGTGCCACCATTCAGTAATCGCATTCTCCGTGTATACACTGATTTACTGCTTTTCCTAACTGTAGCGATGCTTCACATTTTTGTGCTCTCCTTGATTAAATTATTATTTCATACTCCATACAAAGTATACATATTGCACAGTTTTATAGTGTTGTGTTTTAAGATCCAACTATAGAACAATTTTAAACAGTGTTAAAATTTAAACAATGTTAAACAACTTTTTCCTTACAAACTGGTTGAATGAATCGCAAAAGTTCAGAAAAAGGAACCTCCAATAGCTGAAAGGAGCAGCAGATTGAAGCAAAGCAAAGAACAGCACGGGTGTGTTAATGGACAGTGTGTCCATTGTGCATGATGGGCATGAGTCCATCTCAGGTCCATCACAAATGTACTTGGTGACCACTGAGAAATGACAACTTATTTTACATAAGTAACATACAAGACTCAGAAATGAAGAAAACTTGGATGACAAACAACTTAAAACCAGCACAAAGCCACAAACGTGGCCACTATTTCACTTCGGAAGTTAGAAGCCTCTGAAAAGTTATACAAGAAAGAAAAGAATACAAGTTCATCAGTGTCATGGAGTTGAGTAGATCAATCTATGTCCGTGACAGGGGCAACAGGCCTCTGCCCTCCCCCCCCCCCCCACCCCAGTCCCACAAAGAATGGGAAGGAAGGAAGGGAGGAAAAGAGCAGCGGCAACAATCAATGGAGGAAAACTTATTTTACAATAATATCAGAACACAAGATAACAAAATATAATACAATTTAATTGAAATTGAGATGAATAAATCAGACAAGATGAGAGAGAGAGTTCCTGGGACTGAGTCAAACCGGAAAAGCTTGGAACGGCTAGGAAAGCACCCTCCAGCACCCACAGCAAGGCAGTAAGAGAGCGCCCCCCTCCCGGAAGGGCCAGATCCTGAGACTCTCCAGCAGCGGTATAGAGGATGTTCTTTATACCCTGTCCCGTCCGTACTGGCCCTAGGGCCACGGCACGGGCTATCTCCTGTTTAATCTGTTCAAAAGCCTGCTGCTGCTCAGGGCCCCATGTAAACTCATTGCTCATTTGTGTCACATAGTAAAGGGGGCTTACAATGAGGCTGTAGTTTGGAACATGCATTCTCCAAAAGCCCACTGCACCCAGAAAAGATTTTGTCTCTCTTTTGCTAGTGGGTGGAGACATAGCAGGGATTTTGTCGATCACATCTGTCGGGATGTGACAAAGCCCATCTTGCCACTTCATACCTAGGAACTGAATGTCCTGGGCAGGTCCTATCACTTTGCTTTGCTTAATAGCAAAACCAGCACTCAGAAGAATTTGGATTATTCGCTCTCCTTTTGTGAAGACTTCTTCTGCTGTATCGCCCCACACAATGATGTCATCAATGTACTGCAGGTGCTCAGGAGCACTGCCCTGTTCCTATACAGTTTGGATCAACCCGTGGCAAATGGTCGGGCTGTGTTTCCACCCCTGGTGCAAACGGTTCCAGGTATACTGAACACCCCTCCGCGTGAAAGCAAATTGTGGCTTACATTCTTTGGCCAAAGGAATGGAAAAGAAGGCATTAGCAATGTCAATGGTGGCATACCATTTGGCCGCTTTTGACTCCAGTTCATACTGGAGTTCTAACATGTCCGGCACAGCAGCACTCAGTGGGGGTGTGACTTCATTCAGGCCACGGTAGTCCACCATCAGCCTCCATTCTCCACTGGCTTTACGCACTGGCCATATGGGGCTGTTAAAAGGCGAGTGAGTTTTGCTGATCACTCCCTGGCTCTCCCGTTGACGAATCAACTTATGAACGGGGAGCTAAGAATTCTTGTTGGTGCGGTACTGCCGCCTGTGCACCATTTTTGTAGAATTCGGTACTAGTTGCTCTTTTACTTGCAGCAACCCCACAACAGATGGATCTTCTGACAGGCCAGGCAAAACAGACAGCTGCTTAATGTTGTCTGTGTCCACAGCAGCTATTCCAAAGGCCCATCGATACCCCTTAGGATCCTTGAAATGCCCCCTTCTGAGATAATCAATACCTAGTATACATGGAGCCCCTGGGCCCGTCACAATAGGATGTTTTTGCCAGTCCTTACCAGTGAGGCTTATCTCAGCCTCCAACACAGTCAATTCTTGAGAGCCCTCGGTCACTCCAGAAATATGGATTGATTCTGTCCCTTCATGACTCGAGGGCATCAGAGTGCACTGTGCACCAGTGTCCACCAGGGCCTTATATTTCATTGGTTCTGATGTGCCAGGTCATCGAATCCACACAGTCCAATATACTCTATTATCCCTTTCCCCCCCCTGACTGAGGGCAGGGCCCCTCTATTCATTACCTGTGGTAACTGGAGCAACTGCACTGGTGGTTGATCTGCCTTGTAATTCTTTCACCCGGGCTCGTAGTACAGGAGTAGGTTGACCGTGCCACTTCCTCATGTCTTCTCCATGGTCACGTAGGTAGTTTCATAAGACATTTCGCGGTGTATTATCCCTTACTTGAGCTGGAGAGCGTATGCCTCTAACAGCTGAGATTTTTGATGGTGTGCGTGAAAAGTAAGGTTCATCATTTTTAGTTAGGTGGGCTTGCATAAATTTCATCATCTCCTTCATTACACTCTTTTGATTATCCTGATCTTCATCAAGCGTCTCTGATACTGCTACAGGTTTGTCACGGTTAATCAGTTGAGACACTTGCTACGTCATTTTTGAGATAGCAGCAACGGCAGCATGAATTGGGGACAGCAATTGTTCGTAGTTTTGGAGCGTAACAATTAATTCATAAATTAAGGGCGTTCTCTGTTGTTCCTGGTATCTATCACACGCTGATATTAGTGTAGAGGCATATTTGTCCGGCGCTGTTGTCACGAGTTTCTGCCATACCTCAGGTGTCGTCCTCACTTTTTCAGGTTAGTTGTCTTGGTGTGGGTGGTTAGGAACAAAGTTAGGGTCATGTAACATTTCCACCACATCTATTTCCCTCAAATACTGGATACCCTTTTCCACTGTATCCCATTTTTTCATCGCAATCTTCAAGCCATTTTTGAAGGGATACTTCTCCTTTACAGCTATTAACACTCGTTCCCAGAGGGAGGCAGCCTCATCCGAACATCGACTAATTCCTCTATCAATAGCTGGATCTCTGGCAATGGCACCTAGTTGGCGAGCTTCATTACCATCCAGAGACAAGCTATGGGCCCCACTGTCCCAACAGCGAACCAACCAGGAAACAAGAGTTTCATTTGGGCGCCGTGTAAACTCCTTTCTTGAACCTTGGATTTCAGTCATCTTTAGAGGCCGGCGAGTAGCAATAGAGATTTCCTCTTCATCACTCTCTTCTGCATGTCTCTTAGTTTTCCCTTTTGCCTTTCGCGATGGTGGTGGTTCTGAGGAGGGCCCCTCGCCGGGATCTTCCTCCACCTCCTCCTCTTCTCTCTTTCGTTCAAGATGCGAAGACACTCGTTTCCATTTCTTGCCCTCCACAGGAGCAACTGGTATTGTTACTGGCGTCTCCTTTGATTGATTAAATTTGACTTGGGGATTTTCCCCTTTTGCTTGAACCTCAGCTCAGAAACTCTCTCTCTCCAGAATGGTATTATATAGGGCACGGTAAGCACAAGCCAAACCCCAAATAAGTTGTACCTCCTTAGATTTATGTAAGCCGCATAGTCCCCGACTCAAATACTGGCTTAGTTTCTCAGGATCCCACAGGTGTTCAAGAGTAAAATCCCATGACACTGCGGGTCCCCATGCTTCTAAGACCTTTCCTAAACCTCTCCATATTCCCTGCCAGTCATCATTCTCTGGTTTCGGAAGAGACTCCTTCCTCTTATTCACAATTATGAATACAATCAGAGAACTTAATGACACTCACACCAACATGAGTATTAATTCAAGATTCGTAAACCGAAGAAAACCCGGAGACTGGTCTGAACATCGTGTTGTTCGTAAAATTAGCTATTCCATTTGGGATGTAGTTGTTTGTGAAATTAGCCATTCCTTCTGGGATGTAAATGTCAAAATTCAAATCATACCACATTGCAAGTAGGTAAAACATAGGTGTCTCCATCAGTGTCCTTAGGTAGTTATATATGAATACAATTCCACAACACATAACTGTGAGATGGATTATTGGACAGTAGGTTGTGAGTAACACCATTGCTTTAAATCCTTTACCCAGCACCCCCATGATAACGAGGGGGTTCATCACTTGTGCTTGCTAAAAAGGGGTTAATGAATTGAAGCTAACAAGAGGAGGGGAAAAAAAACGAAAAAAAGCACTACCCAGACTAAGTAGTGCTCAAAGTTTACAAATATCCCAGAACACTGGCAGTACGCCTAATCTTTGAAGGTCAGGTTTTCCAGCACAGAAACCTGAACTACTGATAATGCTCCCTAACGAAGCTCTCTAAGAGCAGAGAGAGAAAGAGATTCGTTCTAAAAGCTAAAAGTAGCGAGCCCCACGTTGGGCGCCAAAAAAGCTGTCACGGAGTTGACTAGATCTATCTATGTCCGTGACAGGGGTGACAGGCCTCTGCCCTCCCCCCCCACCCCAATCCCACAAAAAATGGGAAGGAAGGAAGGGAGGAAAAGAGCAGCGGCAGCAATCTATGGAGGAAAACTTATTTTACTATAATATAGAATACAAGATAAAAAAATATAATACAATTTAATTGAAATTGAGATTAATAAATCAGACAAGATGAGAGAGAGAGTTCCCGGGACTGAGTCAAACCTGAAAAGATTGGAACGGCTAGGAAAGCACCCTCCAGCACCCACTGCCAGGCAGCAAGAGAGCGGCCCCGCACCCGGAAGGGCCAGATCCCGTGACTTCTGTAATGTACAGGGATAGGTACCTGGGATTGGGGCATTAACACTTCAGTGCCCCGTACACTACATGATGTTTTGATGTGGAATACTGAAACCCAAAAAGAAAAACAAAACAAAACAAAAAAAACCATAGAACCATGACAACGATGAAGCCGACACGCTGGCCCGAGTTCGATGGATTGAGAATTCACCATCTGAGATAATCGCCTGCTGGTTACATCAGAAGCTATGGCATGCAGGACAAAAGACAATGTGGGCAGCTGCTAAAGCATGGGGCCATCCCATACAGCCGCTTGACATAGCCCAGGCATGCCGAGACTGTGACGCTTACTCCAAGATGATACTGAGATCATTGCCTGAATCAACAGCCCATTCTTGCTAGAGGACACAATCCTCTCCAGCGATGGCAGGTTGATTACATTGAGCTCCTCCCTTAGTCGGAGGGGACAAAATATGCCCTGACCTGCATCGATACAACAAGTGGACTAATGCAGGCCTATCCAGTGCCAAGAGCAAACCAGGCATATACCATCAAGGTGCTTACCAGTTTGATGGTTGCCTATGGGACACCAAGTCATCAAGAGAGACCAAGGGACTCATTTCACTGGTACCATGATACAACGCAGAACAGAAGAAAACAACGCTGAATGGCGATTCCACCTGCCATATAATCCGACAGGGGTAGGCCTTACTGGAACCCTATAATGGTATTCTTAAGGGTTCCCTGAAGACAGACTCTAAGTCCCTGCAGGGGTGGACAATTTTGCTGCGGAGACTAGCTTCAAAGCAGGTAAGACTGCACTGGGCAAGGGATCTGGAGTAAAAAAAGCCAACAAGAGCTCTTTTTAAGGCTTTTTTGAAGCCAGCAACAGTGCTGCGCTTGTGCTGTGGAGCTGTCAGCTTGTGGGTGGGCTCCTGAGTCAGCAGGGGTGGAGCTGGCACATTAGCGACACAGTTTCAACAGCCTAGGAACGTGTCATCACCTGCCCTTGACATTTGCACCTGATAATAAGCTTTAAATAGCTTATGCCAGAGGGAAGGGTGCCCAGGAGGTACCCCTAGAAAAATGGTTGACACCCTGCCCTATCACATTCAGACAGACCTGACTGATGAGGAGGGTTGGAAGAGAGTACCGACTTGGTATCACGGGAGCCCCCCCGCCTGCCTAGCCCGCTTCCCCAGCTCCTTCTAAACAACAGGTTTCAGATGCTGGAAATTGAAGGGGAGGCAAGTGGTGAGGCAATAGAGGATCTGCTCTTCACTAACAGAGAAGGACTGGTGGGAGATGTAAGGGTTGGGGACTGTTTTGGGCAGAGTGACCATGAAAGGGTAGAATTCTCTATTCTTGGAGATGTCAGAAGGGTGACTAGCAAAACTGCTATCTTAAACTTCCAGAGGGCGGATTTTGATCTGTTCAGGACACATGTAGCACGGGTCCCTTGGGAGTTGCTCCTTAAGGGTAAAGGAGGTCCAGGATGCCTGGATGCTCCTCAAGATGGAAATCTTAAAGGCACAAAAACAGTCTGTTCCTGAGTGCCCTAAGGCGAGCCGTAGGGGAAGAAGACCAGCCTGGATGAACCGGGAACTATTGTTGAGACTCCAGAAGAGAGTCTGTGTCCTCTGGAAGAAGGGGCAAGCTACTTGGGGAGATTACAAGGAACTTGCTAAGGTATGCAGGGAGGAAGTTAGGAAGGCAAAAGCCCAACTTGAACTCAGATTGGCCACTGCAGTAAAGCAGAATAAGAAATCCTTTTACAAATACAGCCTGGAGAAGAGAAGGCTGCGGGGTGACCTCATTGCAGCCTATCAATACCTGAAGGGAACCTACACCCAGGAGGGGAGTAAACTCTTCAAAAGGGCTGACAACAGCAGGACTAGGGGAAATGGTTTTAAGTTGAAGGAGGGAAGATTTAGGTTGGATGTTAGGGGGAAGTTCTTTACTAGGAGAGTGGTTAGGCCCTGGAACGGGCTGCCCAGGGAGGTTGTGGATGCCCCGTCCTTGGACGTGTTCAAGGCCAGGTTGGACGGGGTCCTGGGCAACCTGTTCTGAATGTGTATGTTTGGTGGCCCTGCTAGGCGGGGGGGTTGGAACTACATGATCCTTGAGGTCTGTTCCAACCCGGGTGATTCTGTGATTCTGTGATTCTGTGAAATATATCAATGGTAAGAGAAGAAACAAGGAGAATTTCCATCCTTTACTTGATGCAGTGGGGAACGTGACCACTGAGGATAAGGAGAAGGCTGAGGTCCTCAACGCCTTCTTTACATCTGCCTTTAATAGGCAAATCAGTTATCCTCAGGGCACTTTACGCCCTGATCTGGAAGTCTGGAATGCTGGGCAGAATACACCCCCGATGATTCAGGCGGAGATGGTTAGAGAGCTCCTCCTCCATCTGGACTGTTACTAGTCCATGGGACCAGATGGGCTCCAACCTAGGGTGCTGAGGGAACTGGCAGAGGTGATTGCCGAGCCGCTCTCGGACATCTACCAGCACTCTTGGTTATCTGGAGAGGTCCCAGAGGATTGGAGGCTTGCTGATGTGACTCCCATCTACAAGAAGGGCCGTAAGGAGGATCCGGGGAACTACAGGCCTGTCAGTCCAACATAGGTACCAGGGAAAGTTATGGAGCAAATCATCTTGGGTCATATCACACAGCATGTGTGTGGCATCTGGGTGATCAGGCCCAGCCAACATGGGTTCATGAAAGGCAGGTTGTGCTTGACCAACCTCATCTCCTTCTACAACTGGGTGCCCAGACTGGTAGACAAGGGAAAGGGTGTTGATGTAGTCTACCTAGGCTTCAGAGCAAAGCCTTTGACGCTGTCTCTCACAATATTTTCCTGGGGAACCTGGCTGCCTGTGGCTTGGACAGGTATACCCTTCTTTGAGTAAGGAACTGGCTAGAGGGCCATGCCCAACAGTGGTTAATGAAGTCCAGCTAGCAACCCATTACAAGTGGTGTCCCCCAGGGGTCAGTACTGGGGCCCATCTTATTTAATATCTTTAATTATGACCTAGATGAGGGGATTGAGTGTACCCTGAGTAAGTTTGCAGATGACACCAAGTTCGGAGGTGGTGCCGATCTGCCTGAGAGTAGGGAGGCCCTTCAGAGGAATCTAGATAAGCTGAATCACTGAGCTGAGGTTCAATAAGGCCAAGTGTCAGGTTCTGCACTTTGGCCACAATAACCCCATGCAGTGCTATCGGCTTACGGATGAGTGGCTAGATGACTGTGAAGAAGAGAGGGGCCTGGGGGTGTTGGTTGATGCTCAGCTGGACATGAGCTGACAGTGTGCCCAGGTGACCATGAAGGCCAACGGCATCATGGCCTGCATTAGAAATAGAGTGGCAGCAGGAGCAAAGAGGTAATTATCCCCCTGTACTCAGCACTGGTGAGGCCACACCTCAAGCATTGTATTCAGTTTTGGACCCCTCACTACAAGAAAGACATTAAGGCCCTGGAATGCGTCCAGAGAAGAGCAACAAAACTGGTGAGGGGTCTGGAGCACAAGTCTTATGAGGAGCGGCTGAGGGAGGTGGGATTGTTTAGTCTGGGGAAGGAGGCTCAGAGGAGACCTCATTGCACTTTACAACTTCCTGAAGGGAGGTTGTGATGAGGAAGGGCTTGGTCTCTTCTCCCAGCCAACAAACCTGAGGAAATGGCTGCAAGCTATACCAGAGAAAGTTTAGCTGTCCCTGGCACAGTTCAAGAGGTGTCTGGATGAAGAGCTGCAAGATATGATTTAGTAGCGTGTAGTAGCAATAGTAGTGGGTGGACAGTTAGACTAGATCTTGTAGGTCCTTTCCAACCTTGTGATTCTATGATTTTAAAGAGACTATGAAACCCTGCAGGACCTGAAAGAAAGGCCTACAGATGGCAGACCCAGTGCCCTGAAAGTGCTATAGACAACATGGGCCTCTTCACTTAGGATCCAAATTATGGGCTCTGATAATTGTGTAAGACCCCAAATTCGCAATGAAAATAACCTTCTGCCCTCTGCCCTGTGAATCTAGAATCAGATATCTATAGAATAGAATAGCCTTGGATGGCGCAAGTAGGACCAAAGTGGTGTGGCCTACTTGCATCTTGGGGGAAATTATTGGTGGTAGGAGACTTAGTAGTACACTCAGCAATCACTACATAGCCTACTAACACTGTGGTCAACACTATGGTCTTCATTGCTAAGGTGTACAATCAACAATCAACAAGTATACAATTAGTAGAATAGCATGGTTAGACCAGTATTTTACAGAACATATAACTACAAGGATTATCACAGTGAAAAGGAATAATTGAAAACAAACATAAATGCTTACCCTTATCCTAGGCTCACAAAATAACTCCCAAGACAGTAATCTCCAGAAAGAGATCTTTCCTTAGTTACAGTCAGCCCTTGAAAGGGGTCTAGGAGAGGGGGAGCCAGGCTCAACCCCTTCTGGTTGCATAGGTGAATTGCCTTCACCTGTGCGTCTGCAGCTGACTCAGTGCTTGCCTCAGGTGATTAATTAGTGGATCAGGCTGTGATTCAGCAGCGCCCCCCCCCAGCTTGATATATTTATGCAGCTGCAGACATCGGGCCAAAGGATGTGGTACGGGTGGCCGGGGAGTGCCACAGTGCAAGCCAAAGTGTTGACTCAGGATAGGAATACGGTCTGTATCTTGCCCTGGAGAACAGACTTTCCCCTCCTGGTACCCCTGAAACATCTGTGCTACTCTCCGTGAGTCTTTGAGTCTCTAGGATCACTGGAAGGAATGAAATACAATTGACGTGTTCTAGTGTTGCTTTGAGATCAAGCCTGACACCCGGTGATGGCCTATGCAGGACTGATAGAACATAAGATGGTCCTGCACCAAACAACTGCGTGCCTCCAGTAACACCATCAAGCGCTGGCCCATGAGAGAACATGAACTTGAACCACAAACTGGTCATCAATCACCTTAGATTGTATCAACCTGCATCGTGATGGGCCATTGTGTAAGCATTGCAGTGTGGTGAATTCCTGTATTAGGGAAGGCTCACCTTCCAGCTGACTCAATCAGTGGTTCAGGCCATGAAGGGGTGGAGTGTATGGGAATTTGCTGATTGGAGTTTTATCTTTAGTGAAGTTTTCTCTTGCAAACTTATAATTTTCTGATATAGGTGAGCAAACTTTTTCCTTTAAAGTACCTTTCTATTGTGCTAGTTCTGCTGCTATTATATTGTTGTTGTAATGCTTTTTCCACTGTGTTGATCTGTTTTATTGCTACAATGGTTTACATACAGTAGTGTGTTCAGTAGATTAGACAGCTTCTGTGAGATCTGCCTGATCATGGTTTTCACAATTCAACGTTTGAAATCAATGTATGTGGAGCTATTTCTGTTTTCTAATCTGACAGTCCTTTCTACGCACTGGTATTTAGTTCAGAAATTCTAATCTCCCTTTCCTGCAGCATTAAGTGTAAAGATTTGGGTATCTAGTCTGATATAATGTTTGTTTTTTTTCTAGTGTGTGCTAAAGATATGAACTAATCTCTTAGCCAATGTTGAATAAAAGAAGTCTGAATTCTTCTTAAAAAAAAAAACAACAAAACACAACAAACATGTAGTTAACTGAATGGGCTGTTGTAGTTGCCAGGATCCACAGGGGCCCCTTGGCCTTCAGGAAACCATGGCAACAGGTATCTTGAAGACAAGAAATGCCACATGTCCATTGGGCATAGATAACTGTAGTTAGGATGATTGGTAGCACTAAGATATGGGGAAAGCTTTAAGAAGGGTGTGCTGCTTGCAATTAATGCCATTTTGCTGCTCACCATATTGGTGTCATGAAAAGCGTGTGAAACTGACCGGGGCTGTCGAACACTTTCACAAAGGGACTTCAGCCAGAGTCGCCGAAACAAAGGCGACAAATGGTGCTCCTGTGTGAGGAAATCCCACTTGTGAAAGTGTGACAGCTGGCTGCGGGGCGGACGCAGGAGCCTGCTGTGGTAAGGCGGCAGAAGAGCCGGAGGGGCTGATCCCCTGGGGCTAAGAGCAGCGCTGCAAAGTTATCCCACCACGATAGCTGGTGGAAGGTCGCAGAGGGTCTGATTTCCCTGGGCGATGATGGAATCCGTCATTAAGGTACTGCATCAAGCTTGTAAAACTTACTGCGAAAAAACCGCCCCTTGTAAGAAGGAGGTAGCCGCAGTCCTCTCTTTTCTTGAAAAGGAGGGACTTCTCTCTTCTTATGATATTTATGACTCCGGCAAGTGGGACTCTTTGACATTAGTGCTTGCTCAGAGAGCTATGTCGTCCCAAGGGGTGTCGGTGCTTGAATTTTGGGGTTTGAATTCGGGGGGCTTTGAAGGCAGTGATGGAAGAAAAGACTGCTACAAACCTTGCCAGAGATCTGTTGGGTTTGGATCCGGGCAGTGGGGGGTCACTGGGGGTGGGAGACTCCAACCCCTTCAGGGATCTGCTCCAAGACAAGATGGCGCCGGAGGCACCGACCACGCCAGAAACGTCAACATCGGAAAAAAAAGAGGAAGAGTCGCCATCTTCGCCGACGGCTCTGCCCCCGTATCCTCTCCTGTACCTCTCTTTGCATGGCTTTCGTCAGGGGGAGGATCCTACACGGGGAGGGGGAGGGGCCGAGCGATTGATGGTTGCGGCTCTGCCCTCGCCACCCATTCCGCCCTCCCAAACACCCTCCCAAACGGCCATGTTCCCAGCTAGTCTGGGGAAACGGACCTTATTTATCAATTGAGGCCGGCTAAGGGAGGAGATGAGAGCGGCAGAGCTTTTGGATGATTATAAGGCATTCCCGGTGGAGGTCAGGGGAGAGGGACCCGTTTGGATTCCTTTAGACCCAAGGGCGGTAACTCGCCTCACTGAGACAATAGGAAGAAGGGTTTACGATCGCCCGCTACACTCTCTGCACTGGAGGCAATTATGGTGCCGGGGCCATTGCTTCCATACGATATAGAGGGCCTCATGCAGGTGATACTTGAGCCAGCGCAGTATATGGTATGGAAGGAAGTGGTTGCCACAGCTCAGGGCCATAGTCGCTGCAGCGACACGTAACCCACGACACCCAGCAAATGGTAGGGAACTGGGAGAGGTAACTAATCTGACACGGTTGTTAGGGTATGGGGAAGGGATGACGGGGTCCCCTGAGGACCAGTTCAGACACCTTCGCCCAGGAGAGCTGATGGCGGCCACAGAAGCAGCTCTGACAGCCTTCAGAAGGTTCTCAAGGACAGCTGAACCTTCTGCTCCCTGGGCAGAGATAGCTCAGGGTCCATCTGAGTCATTCTTGGATTTTGCCAATCAATTGATTCGGGCGGTAGAAGGCTCAGATCTGCCAAAGATTGCCCATAATGCAGTAATCATGGATTGTCTTAAACAGAAATCACACAAAAATGTTAAGGATCTTATTCGAGCCGCTCCCAACAACCTCAATACTCCGAGAGATATCATTAGATATGTACTGGAGAAACAGAGAACAACGCCCCTCACCAATGAGGGATTAGCAGCAGCATTAGTAGCGGTGATGGCCGTGAGAGAGGATCAGAGTAGGGGACCGTGTTTTAAGTGCAGACAGTTTGGTCACTTCAGAGCCCAATGCCAAGCTCCTGGGAGACAGAAAGGGGAAGCAGGGCCAGACCAGACCTGCCAAGCCTGCGGGAGAACAGGGCATGCCGCGCGCCAATGTTCGAAGTTTGTCATATTGCCACAGGGAAAGGAAGATGGGAGGGTGCCTTAGGCCCAGGCCCTCTCCCCCAGACCACCAAATGGGCCAGCCAATGTGGCTCCGTTTACCCAGGGTCAGAGTCCCGTACCTCAGTGAGCCCCTCGCCCACAGTGGCGTTAACCATGGGAATGGGAGAGCGCCCCTTGGGCAGGATCAAGCTTACATGTGCGGGGAGCGAACTTTCTTGCAGGTCCCCTGAAGAAGAGAACACCACAAATATGCCCTCAGCTATGGCGACTAACATCTGGTCCGCACCTTCGGCATCCCCCTTCACCCCCACCTCGGCTTCAGCTTCCCATAAACAAGTAGAAGAAGGCATTCAACTGTCTGCGCTTTTTATCTTGCAAAACAGCTCAAGTGCAGGAATCCAAGGTCGTTGAACCCCCCCCATCCACGACAACCGCTGTCTCTGTGTAATCTAACACCACCGGTGGAATGCAGTTACACCCAGGGGGGTGGGAACTGCGGGCAAGGCTCCGATATGGATTGGTCAAAAGTTAAGGAGGTGGTAGAAGAAAAAACAGCAGAGAGAAAGGGAAGTAATGTAACTTACAGGCGCTGGGATGATAGTGTCCGGCCAGCACTGTCCACCCTGACTGCGCCTGAAGGAGTAGGTGGCGTCCGGCCGGCGCCCTCTGCTCAGGTTGCACCCAACAGAGAAAGAAACCAACGGAGAAAGAAATAACGATAGTCTCCAGACCCACTCTCTGCCACAGTATTCAGACACATTGACTCGACCCACACATCCTTTTACAAGATTGAGTGCGCATGCAACCAATCAGAAGCCTCTGCAACAGTCAGTGCATGATCAAAGGGAGATGGGCACAGTGGGAGGGGTGCGGAGCCCGCAGCTTCTAGCTGTGACTGAAAAGGATAGCCAAAGGAGAGAGGTGAATCTGCATTTGGGAGTTAAGAGGAATGCACTAACAGATTGTGGGAAGTTTGGATCTAGCCTGATAGAGGAAGGAAGAGCACTAGAGACCTTCCTGATAATAGGGAACGATAACAGAGGCCCGGAAGGGGTACTCCTCGATCCGAAAGGCATCACACGTCTGATAGATTGTGCAGAGAAATGGGGATTGAAATCACTCCTCACTTTAAATGCATTAGAAGTCCTGACAGCATCAGGCCTTCTCTTTCCTCATGTAACAAATCTGATGTGCATGGTGCTTAAGCCAATCCAGTATATGTTGTGGGCATCAGAATGGGTTCCCTTCATGGACAGGTGGCCAGATTGAGGCCTGGAGAACAAGCAACAAGCAATTCCATACAGCTGGTTTGTGAGAGCAATGCTCTCAAGGCTTGAGACATCTGCCTTGGTATTAAACAAATGTTTGTCATTTTTGAGGTACACTGCAACAGGTACCTGAGACAATGTTGGTATATATTGGGCATAGATAGTGCCACTAGAGCTATCAGCAATCACTCTAATCTCTCTGTCTATAACTTTACCAGTATTGTAGGATGTGGCTTTAATTATTAAGTGTCGGTGACATCACATCAGTTATTGCAGGCTGATTATACGCCGAATAAAGACCTATCACCTGCTCTAATTGGGAGTGAATCTCGCTTTGGCTTACCAAGGAAGGAACTTGGTAAGGAAGCTTTTGTAACATGAAGACCTGCACCAATTGCTGAAACGCATCAGAGACAATGGACAGAAAACCTTGATCACCGTTCACCATGACACGGAAGAGATACATCGTGTCCTAGAGAGAGTAAAGAAGGACAGAGAACACCACTGATGGGAAGTACTTTTTGGATGGTCCCCCACAGCGACAGGGATATTTAACTCTGTACTGCATCCAGTCATAGTTGTGTTAGGTTTAGCATTATTATGCTTAGTACTGATAGGTATAATATATATTAAGATGTGGCGCTTGCTGAGGCAAGTGTCCCAACTTGATTCAGCATTATCTAAGGATGCACTACATCGCCTCTTGTAAGACTCATCTTAAGGCCAGTTGGCTGCTAGGGTAGAACTATCAGCCGCTTCACGATATAACAGAGCAGGGTTTCCCTGAGCATGGGAGAGATGTCGCAGCAGGTGAAGAAGGCGAGGACCCGGGATGTGATGGGATAGGATCTCCCCCTGCTCAGCAATGTGAGACCTGCATCGTGATTTGCGCACTATGCTTCATGAACTGTCTGCAATAACCTTTAAGCAATCAACGCTTGGAATACCATAGGCTTCCCAAAAAATTGTAACCAGGTTCGCGTACACGTTGTCACAGGGATGTTTAACTCTGTTTCACTCTATTCTGTATTCAGTTATAGTTGTATTAGGTCTAATATTAATACGCTTTACCCTTATAGTCAGATTATATATAGGTATATTACATAGATAAGTATAGTGTATGCTGAGACGAATGACACATATGGCAAATGCTAAGACGGACGAATCAGCGTCATCTAAGAATGCAATATATAGCTTTATGTAGAACTCACGCTTAAGACATTAGAATTATTAGGTTAATAGGTTATAGGGTTATTAGGGTAGGATTATTTGGCGCATTGCGATGTAACGGGGCAACACTTAACTGAGAGAACAAAGGCATGTATAGGCATAATGCGGGGATTTCGGGGTGTACGCAATTAGGGTCCTGTCAGGTAATAGTCGATTTGCTTGTGCTTAGGGAGGGGGAAATGTAGTTAACTGAATGGGCTGTTGTAGTTGCCAGGATCCACAGGGGCCCCTTGGCCTTCAGGAAACCATGGCAACAGGTATCTTGAAGACAAGACATGCCACATGTCCATTGGGCATAGATAACTGTAGTTAGGATGATTGGTAGCACTAAGATATGGGGAAAGCTTTAAGAAGGGTGTGCTGCTTGCAATTAATGCCATTTTGCTGCTCACCATATTGGTGTCATGAAAAGCGTGTGAAACTGACCGGGGCTGTCGAACACTTCCACTAAGGAACTTCAGCCAGAGTTACCGAAACAAAGGCAACACAAACATTTATGTAAATCTGCAATGGCACTCATCATTAAGAGGAGCTGCACAAGGTACTTTCATGGAGATCTATTCTGTCATAGATGCTGAAATAGGAAAGGAAGATAAGATGGCAAGTTCTGTTGAAAAACAGTGCTAATAAGCAAAGCAAACAGATATCTGAGCAGAAGTACAAGTGAGCAATCAAACAGCAAACAGGTTTTCTCATTCTTGAAAGGCAGCAGAACCTGTTAAGCGTAGGTAAAAGATATTAAGTAACATCTAAGATGACCTGGGCTCTAGAATAGAAAACTCTTAATGAAGTATAAGTTTCTTTCAGCATAAATTGAACTAAACAATGGTGTCACGGAGTTGACTAGATCAATCTACCTCCGTGACAGGGGGCAACAGGCCTCTGCCCTCCCCCCCCACCCCAGTCCCACAAAAAATGGGAAGGGAGAAAAAGAACAGTGGCAACAATCTATGGAGGAAAACTTATTTTACTATAATACCAGAATACAAGATAACACAATATATACAATTTAATTGAAATTAAGACTAATAAATCAGACAAGATGAGAGAGAGAGAGTTCCCAGGACCGAGTCAAACCTGAAAAGCTTGGAACGGCTAGGAAAGCACCCTCCAGCACCCACTGCAAGGCAGCAAAAAAGCACCCAGAAGGACCAGATCCCATGACTTCTTTAATGTACAGTCAGCCCTTAAATAGGGTCTAAGAGAGGTGGAGCCAGGCTCCACCCCTTCCAGTCACCTTCACCTGTGATCCCAGGGCTGACTAGGTCCTTTTCCCAGATGCTCAATCAGTGGTTCAGGCTGTGACTCAACAGTTACCATACACTGATGTAATCACCAAGCCACTCTATGATATTTGAAAATTCATGTCAATCAGGTGAAGTCTCTGGTGACTAGAAAAAAGGAAGCTTCACATCCATTTTAAAAAAGGTGAAAAAAGATGACCCCGGGAACTACTGACCTGTCAGTTTCACCTCTGTGCCAGGAAAGATCATGGAACAGATTCTCCTGGAAGTTATGCTATGGCACATAGAAGGCAGGGAGCTGATATAGGAGAACCAGCATGGCTTCTCCAAGGGAAAATCCTGCTTCATCAACCTAGTGGCTTTCTATTATGGTGTCACTGAATTGATGTCATATATCTAGACTTCAGTAAGGCTTTCGACACAGTACTCCACAACATCCTTCTCTCTAAATTGGAAAGATAGGGATTTGATGGGTGGACTGTTTGATGGACAAAGAACTGGCTGCAGGATCGAGTCCAGTGAGTGGTGGTCAATGGCTCTATGTCTGGATGGAGATCAGCAATAAGTGGCGTCCCCCAGGGTTCAGTGCTAGAGCCATGTATAATTGAGAAGCATACAGAAAAGTTAGGCTAGTCTTTAGAGAGTGCACAGGTGGAAAGATTATCACATCGGAAAAGAATAATCAGAAATGAATGGAAAAGCTTATCTGTGTCCTGGGTTCATTAAAAAAAACTCCAAGAGAAGCAATCTCCAGAGAGAGATCTTTCCTTAGTGGCAGTCAGCCCTTACATGGAGTCTAGGAGAGGTAGAGCCAGGCTCTACCCCTTCTGGTCACACAGGTGAGTTGCCTTCACCGGTGCTCCCGTGGCTGACTCATTGCTTGCTTCAGGTGATCAATCAGAGGTTCAGGCTGTGATTCAATAGTTCCCATACAGGCTGGTACTTTAATATCTTCATCAGTGACATTGATAGTGGGGTCAAGTGCACCCTCAGCAAGTTTGCTCGTGACATCAAGCTGTGGGGTGTGGTCCACACACCAGAGGGACCTAGAAAGGCTTGAGCAGTGGGCCCAGATGAACATCATGAGGTTGAACAAATCCAAGTTCAAGGTCTTGCACCTGGGTCGAGGCAACATCTACTACCAATACAAGCTAGGACATGAAAGGATTGAATGTAGCCCTGCTGAAAAGGATGCCGAGGTACTGATGAATGGAAAGCTGGATATGAGCTAGTAACGTGCCCTCACAATGCAAAAGCCAACTGTATCCTGAACTGCATCAAAAGCAGCATGGCCAGCAGGTCGAGGGAGGTAATCCTGTTCCTCTACTCTTCACTTCTGAGGCCTCACCTGGAGTACTGCATCCAGATGTGGAGTCCTCAGTACAGGAGAGATATAGACCTGTTGAAGCACATCCGGAGGAGGGCCACAAAAATGATCCATGGAATAGAACACCCCTCCTATGGTTGACCCAGGCTGAGAGAGCTGGGGCTGTTCAGCTTGGAGAAGTCTCTGAGGTGACCTGATCAATATCTAAAGGGAAGCTACAGGAAAGAAGGGAACAGACTATTTAGCGGGGTCTGTGGTGACAGAACAAGGGAAAATGGCTTCAAGCTCAGGGAGGGTAGATTTACATTGGATATAAGGAAAAAGTCTTTTACAGTGAGGATGGTGAGGCACTGGAACAGGTTGCCCAGAGATGTGGTAGATACCCTGTCCCTGGAGACTTTCAAGGCCAGGCTGGACCAGGCTCTAGGCAACCAGATCTAGCTGTAGATGTCCCTGTTCATGGCAGGGTAGTTGGACTAGATTACCTTTAAAGGTCCCTTCCAACTGTAAGGATTCTATGATTCTAGAGTCCCAGACAATTTATTTGGGGACTGCTCTAGGGAAGAGACTGCAGGCAGGAGGCAGCATTTGAAACAAAAGGTGAACAGAAAACAGGTCAGAATGAAAGCAGCCACGTGTATGGGTTACTGAAAAAGCTATATCAAATCTCAAGGAGAATGCTAAAACCATGATCAGATAACAGCCATAACATATTTGATAGGTAGCAACCACTACTGACTGTCCTGGTTCTCAGTATTCTATATTAGGACATTGTTGTCAGCAACTGCGAGACTGCGAGACCCCCCCGTGGGGTGTGACGCGTTAGGCCCTCTCCCTGCTCTATGACAGATGGGTGGTTCGTGCCCTTAGGGGCGTAAACGAAGCACTTAGGCTGTATAAGCTAGTGTATACGTGTAATAAACGCCATTTGCTGCTCATCACATTGGTGTCACCTCAGTAATTGGCCAAGCGGCGGACTCCCGGGGGACCGGAACAGAACGGGGAGCGGAACAGGCGCATACTGCAACAAGTGGTGACCCCGACGTGATTCCTGGGGGTGAGTCGGCTGTTAGTCTGTCGGCAGCGCAGGATCCCACTGCGGAGCGGTAAATTTAAATCCGTGGAGTGCTGGAAGCCTGGGGACGGGGGAGGTGGCCATTCGGCTGTTAGTCTGTTGGCGGCACAGGATCCCACTGCAGAGTGGTAAATTCAAATCCACGGAGTAGTGGAAGCCTGGGGACGGGGAGGAGTGCGCATTACTCCTTGTAAGGCGGGAGGCTCGGGAAAAAGGAGACAGTATTCCCCTAGGACGCTAGGGGGAAACGCCAGGAGAAGGCCAGACATACGTTCGGCCAGAGGCATTATGGAAGCTGTCATAAAGGTGATTTTTCATGCATGCAAAATTTATTGCGGGAAAAATGTTCCTTCTAAGGAGATTTCAGCGACACTCTCGTTGCTGGAGAAGGAGGGGCTATTATCATCCCCCTCTGACCTATATGATCCTGATAATTGGGATTCATTTACTGCTGTGCTTTCACAGAGGGCAATGTCCACTCAAAAAGTTGCGGAGTTTAAAGTGTGGGATTAATTTTGACAGCTCTTAGGAAAGTGAAAGAGGAGAAGATTGCAGGTGACCGTGCTAGGGATCTGCTGGGGTTAGGGACAGGGGGGGTCATGTCTCCCCTACAGGTTCGCTGGAGGGCAAGATGGCGCTGACTCCTTCGGCCCCACCAGAAACAACGACCCTGGGGATAAAGTAGAACGAAGCGGAGCAGGAACGATTAGACCATAAAGAGGAGGACCCACCTCCTTACCCGGCTTGCAGCTTATATCCTTCACTTAAGACCTTCAAAGATAAAGGGGGAGGGGGGCCTGCGGAGGAATGCGGTATAACTTCTAGCACAGTTGATAAGAGGGTCCTTGGGGAGGGAGAGATGTCTGGAGGAGTTGTGGTGCGACCTGTGGAATGCGGCAGCGGGGGCGGGACTCACCTACTGCCTGACTCCGCTTGCTACGGCGGCCACCCCCCGAGGGGCGTGGATTGTCCCGCACAGCTTTGCTGTGGGGGGGGCGTTCCGACGGGGATGGCTCCGGGGTCCGCTCAGGAGGGACGTGGTCCCATATCGACAGCTTCATGGGGCCCGCCTACCCTCACTGGTTGGGCTCGTGTGAGAGAAGACATACGGGCCGCAGATCCAGCAGGTACCGCGCTTACTCTGCCGGTGGTGGTAAAACCAGAGGGTCCAGCTTGGACTCCTTTGGATTCCAAAGCGATTACTCACCTCACGGATTTAGTTAAAAGCAAAGGTCTGTATTCCCCTGTTACCATGGCAGCGGTGGAAGCTCTCATGGCTTCTAGTCTCTTGCCATATGATGTGGTGAACCTTATGCATGTTATTCTTGAGCCTGTACAATACACCCTGTGGTATGATGAATGGAATAGACTACTTCAAGCTGTGGTGGCTGCTGCCACCCGTGACCTCCACCATCCAGCCAATGGCCAGCGCAGAGGCGATAGAACTAATCTTGCACGTCTTCAGGGCCTGTCAGATGGAATGGTGGGATCCCCGGAGGGCCAAGCAACATTGCTTAGAGCAGGAGAGCTGGCAGCCGTTACAACTGCGGCCCTTCAAGCCCTGCGAGAATTGGCTAAGGTTGCGGAACCTGTACTTCCGTGGGCAGACATCAAGCAGGGCCCCTCTGAGTCATTTTCTGATTTTGCAAATCGCCTGATCCATGCAGTGGAGGGATCTGATCTCCCACGGGAGGTCCAATCGCCAGTCATAATAGATTGTCTTAAGCAGAAATCGCTGCCGGACATCCAGCAAATCATCAGAGCAGCGCCGGGAACTCTAACTACCCCAGGGGAGCTTATTAAGTATGTACTAGATCATCAGAGGGTCATACCATTAACTTATGAGGGACTAGCAGCCGCCATGCAGGGGATGGCTGCTTTGGTTAGTTCTGCGGTTAAGACCGTGGTGATGTCAGCTACTCGGGTCGGGGAAGAAAGGGATAAAGGCCCGTGCTTTAAGTGTAGGCATTAGAATGGGTTCCCTTCATAGACAGGTGGCCAGATTGAGGCCTGGAGAACAAGCAATTCCATACAGCAGGTTTGTGAGAGCAATGCTCTCAAGGCTTGAGACATCTGCCTTGGTATTGAACAGATGTTTGTTGTTTTTGAGGTACGTTCCAACAGGTACCTGAGACAATGTTGGTATGTATTGGGCATAGATAGTGCCACTAGAGCTATCAGCAATCACTCTAATCAGTAATCACTAAACACTTTGTCTATAACTTCACCAGTATCGTAGGCTTTAATTATTAAGTGTCGGTAATATCACATCAGTTCTTGCAGGCTAACTACACGGTGATTAAAGACCTATCACCTACCAATGGTGGAATGAATTTCGCTTTGGTAAGGAAGCTTCTGCAACATGAGGGTTTGTACCAACTGCTAAAACGCGTCAGAGATAACGGACAGAAAACCTTGATCACTGTTCACCACGACACAAGAGAGAGACATCACATCTTAGAGCAAAGAAGGACGGAGAACACCACTGACGGGAAGTGCTTCTGAGATGGTCCATCAAAGCGACAGGAATGTTTAACTCTGCTTAACTCTATTCTGTATTCGGTTATAGTTGCACTAGGTCTAATAGTAATACGCTTTATACTTATAGGTATATTACATATATAAGTATGGTTTAAGACATTAGGATTATTAAGTTAGGAGGTTGTCATTAGGTTAATAGGTTATATGGTTATTAGAGTAGGATTATTTTGCGAATCAGGATGTAACAGGGCAAAGCTTAACCGAGAGGACAATGGCATGTATAGGCGCAATGTGGGGATTTTGGGGTGTACGGGTTAGGGTCCTCTCGAGTTGTAGTAGACTTTCTTGAGCATGGAGAGGGGGGAGATGTTGTCAGCAACTGCGAGACTGCGAGACCCCCCCGCGGGGTGTGACGCGTTAGGCCCTCTCCCTGCTCTATGATAGATGGGTGGTTCGTGCCCTTAGGGGCGTAAACGAAGCACTTAGGCTATATAAGCTAGTGTATACGTGTAATAAATGCCATTTGCTGCTCATCACATTGGTGTCACCTCAGTAATTGGCCAAGCAGCGGACTCCCAGGGGAGCGGAACAGGGAGCGGAACAGGCACATACTGCAGCAGGACATCCAGCAGCACGCTGTTTAGTGCTGGAACACAGTGCTGGGGAGCTGTACTTCCCGGATCTTAGCTCCTGGCAGTCTCAGCTATTCTTACATGAGTTCCAGATCTCTAAGAGGAAGATACACTGAGAAGAAAAAGACTACAATTCCCAGAAGTCTCCGGTACTCCCTACGTGATTTCCGAGTTCAGTTGATGAGGGAGAACTACTCTTTTTCCTTCCAGGAGAAGCAGATAGCAGCACAGTTGGAAAATCCTCTGTCTCCCATTTGTTTGATTTATAACCTGTAATTTCTTTTTTGTATCATTACCTTACATTATTGTCATGGTTCTATGTTTTTTTGTTTTTGTTTTTTTGTTTTTGGGTTTCAGTATTCCACATCAAAACATCATGTAGTGTACGGGGCATTAAAGTGTCACTGCCCCAATCCCACGTACCTATCCCTGTACATTACAGAAGTCACGGGATTTGGCCCTTCCGGGTGGGGCGGGCGCTCTCTTGCTGCCTTGCAGTGGGTGCTGGAGGGTGCTTTCCTAGCCGTTCCAAGCTATTCAGGTTTGAATCGGTCCCGGGAACTCTCTCTTTCTCATCTTGTCTGATTTATTAATCTCAATTGCAATTAAATTGTATCTATTGTGTTATCTTGTATTCCAATATTATAGTAAAATAAGTTTTCCTCCATAGATTGTTGCCGCTGTTCTTTTCCTCCCTTCCTTCCTTCCCATTTTTGTGGGACTGGGGTGGGGGGGGGGGGGGGAGGGCAGAGGCCTGTCGCCCCTGTCACGGACATAGATTGATCTGGTCAAATCCGTGACAGATTTTTGGCGCCCAACGTGGGGCACGACTGCTTTTTAGCTTTTAGAACGAATCTCTTTTTCTCTCTGCTCTTAGAGAGCTTCGTTAGGGAGCATTATCAGTAGTTCAGGTTTCTGTGCTGGAAAACCTGCCCTTCAAAGATTAGGCGTACTGCCAGTGTTCTGGGATATTTGTAAACTTTGAGCACTACTTAGTCTGAGTAGTGCCTTTTTTCCTTTTTTTTTCCCCTCCTCTTGTTAGCTTCAATTCATTAACCCTTTTTTAGCAAGTACCAGCGATGAACCCACTCGTTATCGTGGGGGTGCTGGGTAAAGGATTTAAAGCAATGGTGTTAGTCACAACCTACTGGCCAATAATCCATCTCACACTTGAGTGTTTTGGAATTGCATCCGTATATAACTATCTAAGGGCACTGATGGAGACACCTATGTTTTACCTATTTGCAATGTGGTATGATTTGAACTTTGACATCTACATCCCAGAAGGAATGGCTAATTTCTCAAACAACTACATCCCAGAAGGAATGGCTAATTTCACAAACAGCTACATCCCAAATGGAATAGCTAATTTTACAAACAACACGATGTTCAGACCAGTCTCCAGTTTTTCTTCTCGGTTTGTTAAACGTTTTTCGAATCTTGAATTAATACTCATGTTGGTGTGCGTGTCATCAATTCTCCTGAATGCATTGGTAATATGCATTTGTAATAAGGAGTCTTCTCCAAAACTAGAGAATGATGATTGGCAGGGAATATGGAGAGGTTTAGGAAAGGTTTTAGAAGCATGGGGACCCGCAGTGTCATGGGATTTTACTCTTGAACACCTGTGGGATCCTGAGAAACTAAGCCAGTATTTGAGTCAGGGACTATGCGGCTTACATAAATCTAAGGAGGTACAACTTATTTGGGGTTTGGCTTGTGCTTACCGTGCCCTATATAATACCATTCGGGAGAGAGAGAGTTTCCGAGCTGAGGTTCAAGCCAAAGGGGAAAATCCCCAAGTCAAATCTAATCAATCACAGGAGACACCAGTAACAATACCAGTTGCTCCTGTGGAGGGCAAGAAATGGAAACGAGTGTCTTCGCGTCTTGAACGAAAAAGAGAAGAAGAGGAGGAGGAGGAGGAAGATCCAGGCGAGGGGCCCTCCTCAGAACCACCACCGTCGCAAAAGGCAAAAGCAAAAACTAAGAGACATGCAGAAGAGAGTGATGAAGAGGAAGTCTCTATTACTACTCGCCGGCCTCTAAAGATGACTGAAATCCAAGGTTCAAGAAAGGAGTTCACACGGCGCCTGAATGAAAGTCTTGTTTCCTGGTTGGTTCGCTGTTGGGACAGTGGGGCCCATAGCTTGTCTCTGGATGGTAATGAAGCTCGCCAACTAGGTGCCATTGCCAGAGATCCAGCTATTGATAGAGGAATTAGTCGATGTTCGGATGAGGCTGCCTCCCTCTGGGAACGAGTGTTAACAGCTGTGAAGGAAAAGTATCCCTTCAAAAACGGTTTGAAGATTGCAATGAAAAAATGGGATACAGTGGAAAAGGGTATCCAGTATTTGAGGGAAATAGGCATGGTGGAAATGCTGTATGACCCTGACTTTGTTCCTAACCACCCACAACAAAACCGCGACCCTGAAAGAGTGAGGACAACGCCTGAGATATGGCAGAAAATCGTGACAACAGCGCCGGACAAATATGCCGCTACACTAACGTCAGCGTGTGACAGATACCAGGAACAACAGAGAACACCCTTAATTTATGAATTAATTGTTACGCTTCAAAACTACGAACAATTGCTGTCCCCAATTCATTCTGCCGTTGCTGCTATATCAAAAATGACGGAACAAGTGTCTCAGCTGATTAACCGTGACAAACCTGTAGCAGTATCAGAAACGCTTGATGAAGATCAGGATAATCAAAAGAGTCTAATGAAGGAGATGAAGGAGGTGAAGGAGACGGTGAAATTTATGCAAGCCCACCTAATTAAAGACGATGAACCTTCCTTCTTACGTGCACGATCAAAAATCTCAGCTATTAGAGGCAGACGCTCTCCGGCTCAAGTAAGGAATAATACACCGTGAATTACCTTATGGTATTACCTACGTGACCATGGAGAAGACATGGGGAAGTGGCACGGTCAACCTACTCCTGTACTACGAGCCCGGGTGAAAGAATTACAAGGCAGATCAACCACCAGTGCAGTTGCTCCAGTTACCACAGGTAATGAATAGAGGTGCCCTGCCCTCAGTCAGGGGGGGGAAAGGGATAATAGAGTATATTGGACTGTGTGGATTCGATGGCCTGGCACATCAGAACCACTGAAATATAAGGCCCTGGTGGACACTGGTGCACAGTGCACTCTGATGCCCTCGAGTCATGAAGGGACAGAATCAATCCATATTTCTGGAGTGACCGAGGGCTCTCAAGAATTGACTGTGTTGGAGGCTGAGATAAGCCTCACTGGTAAGGACTGGCAAAAACATCCTATTGTGACGGGCCCAGGGGCTCCATGTATACTAGGTATTGATTATCTCAGAAGGGGGCATTTCAAGGATCCTAAGGGGTATCGATGGGCCTTTGGAATAGCTGCTGTGGACACAGACAACATTAAGCAGCTGTCTGTTTTGCCTGGCCTGTCAGAAGATCCATCTGTTGTGGGGCTGCTGCGAGTAAAAGAGCAACACGTACCGATTGCTACAAAAATGGTGCACAGGCGTCAGTACCGCACCAACAGGGATTCTTTGCTCCCCATTCATAAGTTAATTTGTCAACTAGAGAGCCAGGGAGTGATCAGCAAAACTCACTCGCCTTTTAACAGCCCCATATGGCCAGTGCGTAAAGCCAGTGGAGAATGGAGGCTGACGGTGGACTACCGTGGTCTGAATGAAGTCACACCCCCACTGAGTGCTGCTGTGCCGGACATGTTAGAACTCCAGTATGAACTGGAGTCAAAAGCGGCCAAATGGTATGCCACCATTGACATTGCTAATGCCTTCTTTTCCATCCCTTTGGCCAAAGAATCTAGACCACAGTTTGCTTTCACATGGAGGGGCATTCAGTATACCTGGAACCGTTTGCCCCAGGGGTGGAAACACAGCCCGACCATTTGCCACGGGTTGATCCAAACTGTATTGGAACAGGGCAGTGCTCCTGAGCACCTGCAGTACATTGATGACATCATTGTGTGGGGCGATACAGCAGAAGAAGTCTTCACAAAAGGAGAGAGAATGATCCAAATTCTTCTGAGTGCTGGTTTTGCTATTAAGCGAAGCAAAGTGAAAGGACCTGCCCAGGAGATTCAATTCCTAGGTATAAAGTGGCAAGATGGCCGTCGTCACATCCCGACAGATGTGATCGACAAAATCACTGCTATGTCTCCACCCACTAGGAAAAGAGAGACACAATCTTTTGTGGGTGCAGTGGGCTTTTGGAGAATGCATGTTCCAAACTACAGCCTCATTGTAAGCCCCCTTTATTATGTGACGCGAATGAGAAATGAGTTTACATGGGGCCCTGAGCAGCAGCAGGCTTTTGAACAGATTAAACAGGAGATAGCCCGTGCCGTGGCCCTAGGGCCAGTACGGACTGGACAGGGTATAAAGAACATCCTCTACACTGCTGCTGGAGAGAACGGTCCCACTTGGAGTTTGTGGCAAAGAGCCTCAGGAGAGACATGAGGCCGACCCCTGGGATTCTGGAGTCGGGCATACAGAGGGTCTGAAGAGCACTACACTCCAACTGAGAAGGAGATCTTAGCCGCTTATGAAGGTGTTCGGGCTGCTTCCGAAGTAGTCAGTACTGAAACACAGCTCCTTCTGGCACCTCGACTGCCAGTGCTGAACTGGATGTTTAAAGGAAAGGTTCCCTCCACCCATCATGCTACTGATGCCACTTGGAGTAAGTGGATTGCACTGATTACACAACGAGCACGGATGGGGAACCTCAGCCGTCCAGGAATCCTAGAGATCATCATGGACTGGCCTGAAGGTAAAAAGTTTGGAACACCACCGGGAGAAGAAGTATCACGTGCTAAAGAGGCCCCACCATACAATGAACTACCGGAGAATGAAAAGAAATATGCCCTGTTCACAGATGGATCGTGTCGTATTGTGGGAAAGCATCGCAGATGGAAATCTGCTGTGTGGAGCCCCACACGACAAGTTGCAGAGGCCACCAAAGGGAAAGGAGAATCAAGCCAATTTGCAGAGGTAAAGGCTGTCCAACTGGCCTTAGATGTCGCTGAACGGGAGAGGTGGCCAATGCTCTATCTTTACACTGACTCATGGATGGTAGCACATGCCTTATGGGGGTGGTTACAGTAGTGGGAGCAAAATAACTGGCAAAGAAGGGGTAAACCTATTTGGGCTGCTGAACTGTGGAAAGACATTGCTGCCCGAACAAAGAATATGATTGTAAAGGTGCGCCATGTAGATGCTCATGTGCCCATGAGCCGGGCTACTGAAGAACAGCAAAATAACCATCAGGTAGATCGAGCTGCCAGAATTGAAGTGGATCAAATAGACCTAGATTGGCAGAACAAGGGTGAATTATTCCTAGCTCGGTGGGCCCATGAGACCTCAGGTCATCAAGGGAGAGATGCAACATACAAATGGGCTAGAGACCGAGGGGTGGACTTAACTATGGATGCCATTGCACAGGTTATTCATAACTGTGAAACATGTGCCATCATCAAACAAGCCAAGAGGATGAAACCTCTGTGGGAAGAAGGGCGATGGCAAAAGTACAAATATGGGGAGGCATGGCAGGTTGATTATATCACCTTGCCACGATCTCGCAATGGTAAGCATTATGTGCTTACTATGGTGGAGGCAACCACTGGGTGGCTTGAAACATATGCAGTACCCCATGCTACCGCCCGAAACACCATACTGGGTCTCGAGAAACAAGTCCTGTGGCGACATGGCACCCCAGAAAGGATTGAGTCAGATAATCGGACTCATTTCAAAAATTCTCTTGTAAATACTTGGGCCAAAGATCATGGCATTGAGTGGATTTACCATATTCCCTATCATGCTCCAGCCTCTGGTAAAATTGAACGATACAATGGATTGTTAAAAACGATGCTAAAAGCACTGGGTGGCGGAACATTTAAGCACTGGGAGAAGCATTTGGCAGAAGCCACCTGGTTGGTCAATTCCAGAGGATCTATCAATCGTGATGGTCCTAACCAATCCAGTTCCCTACATATTGTAGAGGGAGATAAAGTCCCTGTTGTACATGTAAAGAACATGTTAGGAAAGGCAGTTTGGGTTCTTCCAGCTTCTGGAAAGGGCAAACTTCTCCGTGGTACAGTTTTTGCCCAGGGACCAGGATCCACTTGGTGGGTAATGCAGAAGAATGGGGATGTCCAATGTGTACCACAAGGAAACTTGATGCCGGGGGAGTGCAGTTACTAATTCTATGTATATGTATATAGCCATGTGTGCATTTTAATCATTTTTTGTTTGTATATATGTATATATATTTTAAGCATGATGTAATGATGTAGAATAAGGGGTGGAATGTCATGGTTCTATGTTTTTTTGTTTTTGTTTCTTTGTTTTTGGGTTTCAGTATTCCACATCGAAACATCATGTAGTGTACGGGGCATTAAAGTGTCACTGCCCCAATCCCACGTACCTATCCCTGTACATTACAGAAGTCACGGGATTTGGCCCTTCCGGGTGGGGGGGGCGCTCTCTTGCTGCCTTGCAGTGGGTGCTGGAGGGTGCTTTCCTAGCCGTTCCAAGCTTTTCAGGTTTGAATCGGTCCCGGGAACTCTCTCTCTCTCATCTTGTCTGATTTATTAATCTCAATTGCAATTAAATTGTATCTATTGTGTTATCTTGTATTCTGATATTATAGTAAAATAAGTTTTCCTCCATAGATTGTTGCCGCTGTTCTTTTCCTCCCTTCCTTCCTTCCCATTTTTGTGGGACTGGGGTGGGGGGGGAGGGCAGAGGCCTGTCACCCCTGTCACGGACATAGATTGATCTGGTCAAATCCGTGACAATTATCCTCCAGACCATGATTATTAGAACCTATTGGTCCATGTTTAAGAAAGCCACTCTGTTTTCTGGATATGTGAAAAGTTAAGATCACTGATAAACATATCCATGATCATGTAGGTAAAACCCCAGGGTAGTACATGGTGTGGACCCAGTATCATCTCTCAGTTGAGCAAAAGGACACCTGCCTTTAAAAGCGGAGATATTGGATTGTACAGGTAGGGAGTGAGGTTCACCATTTTTTGTTAATTGGACCAGTGTTTCCTCTAGTTATCCCTTCTTTATGATACTGCTGAGACAGCCAAGATACAGATTAGTGCATAGGAGGTGAGGTTTTCTTTGAATTCTCAAACATTATTAATCCAGTCATGCAATACGGTTCTTCCTTCCTCTATAGCATTCCCACTAGTGTACTGGCATACATTGCTGGTGCGCTTTGTGTGAATTTCTGCCACATAACTGGTGAACACCAAATTTTTTCAGAATCATAATCTGAATTTGGATCATCAGAATCAAACATGGGATCATATAGCAACTCCACCGCAACTAATTCCCTTAGTTACTGGATGCCTCTTTCCATAGTGATCCATTTACTTGAATGAAGCATCTCGTACATCTTCCTTGAATGGATATCTTTCTCTTACAGCTGTTAAAATTCGCTTCCAGAGGGTGTAAGCTCAGTTCTGTTTTTTTACTAATGTCTTCTACTACTCTGTCAATGGCTGGATCTCTAGCAATACCTGCCAGCTGGAGAGCTTCTCTACCATCTAGATCCACATGACTGGCCCCAGTGTCCCAATACCAGAGCATCCAGGTGACAATGTTCTCATTTGAGTGTCATGCACAGTCTTTTCACGTCTCATATCTCACCCATTTTTAGAGGTTGAATAGTGGTGGTGGACTCCTCATCCTCTCTTGATTCTTCTCCTTTTCATTCCAAGCACAATGACACCCACTGCCATTTCATTCCTTCTACAGGAGCAATTAACATCAAGATTGATTTTTCCCTCTGATTGAGCTGGCTGAGCCTCTGTTGTAAGTTCAGAGACTCTCTCTCTCTATTAGGAGACTCCCTTTCAGCTAGAAGACTCTCACAGTTTGAACCTTCTCTCCCTTGGCTTGGAGACTTTCAAGTTGGAGGCTTTCTTTCTCAGCTCAGAGACCCTCTCCCTCGACTCAGAGTTTTGCTCTTTCATCTTGGAGACTTCGCTTCTTGGGTTAAAGACTCTCTCAGTTTGGAGATCATCTCTCTTGATTAGGAGATTCTCTTTTTAGGTTCAGAGATTGTCTCTCTCAGATCGGACTCTCTCCCCCTTGGTCAGGAGACTCTCCTTGCCTTAAAGACACTCTCAGCTCAGACTCTCTCCTCCACAATAGTGTTGAATAAGGCTCACTAGGCATAAGTAAGACCCCAAATAATTTGTGCATCATTAGATTTATGAGGCCTGTAGCCATCCTCCCTTAAATACCTGCCTGTTTTCATGGTTCTGCAGGTGTTCAGGAATAAAATTCCACGACACCTGGTGATGCCCATTTCTCCAAGGTCTTTCCCAAGTCTCTCCAAAACTGCCTGCCTCTCAGTATTCTCTGGCATGGGGAAAGCTTCCTGCAGATATTGTAAATATAAATACCAAAGAAGATGATGAGGAATTGTCATGGTTCTATGTTTTTTTAAGGTACCGATTGCTGCAAAAACGGTGCACAGGCGGCAGTACCGCACCAACAAGAATTCTTTGCTCCCCGTTCATAAGTTGATTCGTCAACGGGAGAGCCAGGGAGTGATCAGCAAAACTCACTCGCCTTTTAACAGCCCCATATGGCCAGTGCGTAAAGCCAGTGGAGAATGGAGGCTGACGGTGGACTACCGTGGCCTGAATGAAGTCACACCCCCACTGAGTGCTGCTGTGCCGGACATGTTAGAACTCCAGTATGAACTGGAGTCAAAAGCGGCCAAATGGTATGCCACCATTGACTTCTTTTCCATGCCTTCTTTTCCATTCCTTTGGTCAAAGAATGTAAGGCACAGTTTCCTTTCACATGGAGGGGCATTCAGAATACCTGGAACCGTTTGCCCCAGGGGTGGAAACACAGCACGACCATTTGCCATGGGTTGATCCAAACTGTATTGGAACAGGGCAGTGCTCCTGAGCACCTGCAGTACATTGATGATATCACTGTGTGGGGAGATACAGCAGAAGAAATCTTCACGAAAGGAGAGCGAATAATCCAAATTCTTCTGAGTGCTGGTTTTGCTATTAAGCGAAGCAAAGTGAAAGGACCTGCCCAGGAGATTCACTTCCTAGGTACAAAGTGGCAAGATGGCCGTCGTCACATCCCGACAGATGTGATCGACAAAATCACTGCTATGTCTCCACCCACTAGCAAAAGAGAGACACAATCTTTTCTGGGTGCAGTGGGCTTTTGGAGAATGCACGTTCCAAACTACAGCCTCATTGTAAGCCCCCTTTATTATGTGACGCGAATGAGCAATGAGTTTACATGGGGCCCTGAGCAGCAGCAGGCTTTTGAACAGATTAAACAGCAGATAGCCCATTTCGTGGCCCAAGGGCCAGTACGGACAGGACAGGGTATAAAGAACATCCTCTATACTGCTGCTGGAGAGAACGGTCCCACTTGGAGTTTGTGGCAAAGAGCCTCAGGAGAGACCCGAGGCCGACCCCTGGAATTCTGGAGTCGAGCCTACAGGGGGTCGGAAGAGGGCTACACTCCAACTGAGAAGGAGATCTTAGCCGCTTATGAGGGGGTTTGGGCTGCTTCTTAAGTAATCGGTTCTGAAACACAGCTCCTTCTGGCACCTCGACTGCCAGTGCTGAACTGGATATTCATGGGAAAGGTTCTCTCCACCCATCAGGATACAGATGCCACTTGGAGTAAGTGGATTGCACTGATTACACAACGAGCACGGATGGGAAACCTCAGCCATCCAGGAATCCTGGAGGTCATCAAGGACTGGCCAGAAGGTAAAAAGTTTGGAACACCACCAGGAGAAGAAGTAGCTCATGCTAAAGAGGCCCCACCATACAATGAACTACCAGAGAATGAAAAGAAATACGCCCTGTTCACAAATTGATCATGTCGTATTGTGGGAAAGCATCGCAGATGGAAATCTGCTGTGTGGAGCCCCACACGACAAGTTGCAGAGGCCACTGAAGGGAAAGGCGAATCAAGCCAATTTGCAGAGGTAAAGGCTGTCCTACTGGCCTTAGATGTTGCTGAACGGGAGAGGTGGCCAATGCTCTATCTTTACGCTGATTCATGGATGGTAGCGAATGCCTTATGGGGGTGGTTACAGCAGTGGGAGCAAAATAACTGGCAAAGAAGGGGTAAACCTATTTGGGCTGCTGAACTGTGGAAAGACATTGCTGCCCCAACAAAGAATATGGTTATAAAGGTGCGCCATGTAGATGCTCATGTGCCCAAGAGTCGGGCTACTGAAGAACAGCAAAACAACCATCAGGTAGACCGAGCTGCCAGAATTGAAGTGGATCAAATAGACCTGGACTGGCAGAACAAGGGTGAATTATTTCTAGCTCGATGGGCCCATGAGACCTCAGGTCATCAAGGGAGAGATGCAACATACAAATGGGCTAGAGACCAAGGGGTGGACTATGGATGTCATTGCACAGGTTATTCATAACTGTGAAACATGTGCCATCATCAAACAAGCCAAGAGGATGAAACCTCTGTGGGAGGAAGGGCGATGGCAAAAGTACAAATGTGGGGAGGCATGGCAGGTTGATTATATCACCGTGCCACAATCTCCCAATGGTAAGCATTATGTGCTTACTATGGTGGAGGCAACCACTGGGTGGCTCGAAACATATGCAGTACCCCATGCTACCGCCCGAAACACCATATTGGGTCTCGACAAACAAGTCCTGTGGCGACATGGCACCCCAGAAAGGATTGAGTCAGATAACGGGACTCATGTCAAAAATTCTCTTGTAAATACTTGGGCCAAAGATCATGGCATTGAGTGGATTTACCATATTCCTTATCATGCTCCAGCCTCTGGTAAAATTGAACGATACAATGGATTGTTAAAAACTATGCTAAAAGCACTGGGAGCCGGAACATTTAAGCACTGGGAGAAGTATTTGGCAGAAGCCACCTGGTTAGTCAATACCAAAGGATCTATCAATCGTGATGGTCCTAATCAATCCAGCTCCCTACATACCGTAGAGGGAGATAAAGTCCCTGTTGTACATGTAAAGAACATGTTAGGAAAGGCAGTTTGGGTTCTTCCAGCTTCTGGAAAGGGCAAACCTCTCCGTGGTACAGTTTTTGCCCAGGGACCAGGATCCACTTAGTGGGTAATGCAGAAGAATGGGGATGTCCAATGTGTACCACAAGGAAACTTGATGCCGGGGGAGTGCAGTCAGTAATTCTATGTATATATGTATATAGCCATGTGTGTGTAATGCATTGTAATTATTTTTTGTTTTTTTGTATATATGTATATATATTTTAAGCATGATGTAACAATGTAGAATAAGGGGTGGAATTTCATGGTTCTATGTTTTTATGTTTTTTGGGTTTCAGTATTCCACATCAAAACATCATGTAGTGTACGGGGCATTAAAGTGTCACTGCCCCAATTCCAAGTACCTATCCCTCTACATTACAGAAGTCACGGGATCTGGCCCTTCCGGGTGGGGGGAGCGCTCTCTTGCTGCCTGGCAGTGGGTGCTGGAGGGTGCTTTCCTAGCCATTCCAAGCTTTTCAGGTTTGACTCGGTCCCAGGAGCTCTCTCTCTCATCTTGTCTGATTTATTAATCTCAATTTCAATTAAATTGTATTATATTTTATTATCTTGTATTCCGATATTATAGTAAAATAAGTTTTCCTCCATAGATTGCTACCGCTGCTCTTTTCCTCCCTTCCTTCCTTCCCATTTTTGTGGGACTGGGGTGGGGGGGGAGGGCAGAGGCTTGTTGCCTCTCTTACGGACATAGATTGATCTGGTCAACTCCGTGACAGGAATACATTCAGGGAGACTAACAACATGATAATCAATTGAACATTTCAAAAACGTGTAAGGGATTGGAGGGAGAAAATGGAAGTCTATTTAAAAGTCACGCATTCTGTAAAATTAACTCCCTCTGAGGTGTAACTTTCAATGTTCAAACCACACCACGTTGTATGCAGACACCAGGTAGGTGTTTCTACCATTGCTTCTAATTTTTTATATATACATACAACTGCGAAGAGCAGAGTGGCAGACTTAATAAAGATCCAATCTGTTTTAAGTAGTAACATCTGGAACATGATGGAATGTAATCCCTTAAAGTACCATTTTAAAAGAGAAAGAAGTTTAATTTTCTCTCCTTTTAATAAAAAAAAGGTAAAAGAAACAAAAGTTGGCACAGAGCCAAAAATCGATATTTTCAGGAGTTGGGATGGTGTCAAAACTTTTAATGGAGCTTTTAATGCAATTTCAGCAGACTCATTAATTGCATCAGGAAATCTGTTATCTTAGTCAGGTCATCTCCCCACTTTTGGCGCCAAAATAGTGCGTAGTGGAATTCCAAGGTCACAGTCTGAACCTATGCATGAGCATGTGACTGCCTGGAGTGTGTGGGGGGGGGTGGGCTAGAGCCCTCCTTTCTGTCTCAGCGATGCTTCTGGGAACGCGTATGCAATCTGAGTCTGTGTGGGGGTTCCCTTTCCCCCACCCTTTTCTCCTGTGGTGCGAGTATGAACGGGAGAAGGCTGTATTCCTCAGTTCGCCTCTTTCTCCAAACTTGCTAAGAGGGGTGAGTTAATTTCTCTTTGATATCTTTTCCTTTAGCGCCAATTTCTCAAATAAAGGCTCGGTCATTGCCTTTGTTTGCTCTGCATAGTGTCACAGTTTGAAGGCTTCCCTGTCCTCTGGAGAAAGGGGAGGAAGGAAAAGGAAAAACCCAGTTGAGACAGGAGAACTAATTTATTAAAACGAATGTGAGAGAATCATTGTATAGGAACTGTTAAGTCACGGTCTGAACCACTGACTGATTACCTGAGGCAAGGACTGGGTCAGCCGTGGGAGCACAAGTGAAGGCAATTCACCTGTGTGACCAGAAGGGGTGGAGCCTGGCTCCATCCCTCCTAGACCCCATTTAAGGGCTGACTAACAATGGGGAAGTATCTGTTTCTAAAGGTCCTTTGTTTTTGGTGTTTTCTAGTGTGAGCCTAGATCCTCAGATAAAGGTGAGCATTTCTTCTTTGGTTGTCTCTTTTACGCCATGATAATCTTTCCAACTATTAACACCTGTAAGGTATGTTCCTAACCGTATTACTCTTCCAACTGTACATTTGTTGACTGTACAATCATAGAGTCACTCAGGTTGGAAAAGACCTTAAAGGTCATCAAGTCCAACCACAACCTATCCATACTAACTCTAACAACCCACTGCTAAATCATGTCCCTGAGCACCACATTCAGATGTTTTTTGTAACACGTTCAGGACTTGTGACTCAACCACCTCCCTGGGGAGCCTATTCCAGTGCTTAACAACCCTTTCTGTAAAGAAGTGATTCCTGATATCCAACCTAAACCTCCCCTGGCGCGACTTGAGGCCCTTTCCCCTTCTTCTGTCACTGACAGAATAGCCCCAGTTTCTTCAGTCTTTCCTCATAGGACATATTCTCTAAGCCCTTCATAAGTCTTGTTGCCCTTAGGACCTGCTCCAGCACCTCAGTGTCCTTTCTGTACTGAGGTGCCCAAAACTGAACACAGTACTTGAGGTGAGGCCTCACCAGTGCTGAGTACAGAGGTAGCATTACTTCCCCAGTCCCCAGTGGTCCTGCTCACCACACCATTCCTGGTACAAGCCAGGATGCTATTGGCCTTCTTGGCCATCAGGGCACACTGCTGGCTCATATTCAGTCGGCTGTCCATGAGTACACCAAGGTCCCTTTCCATCAGGCAGCTTTCCAGCCACTCCTCCCCAGGCCTGTAGGGTTGCCTGGGGTTGTTGTGACCAAAATGCAGGAAACGACATTTGGCCCTATTGGAACTCATACAGTTTACCTTGGCCCATCAATCCAGCCTATCCAGGTGAAATCAGGTTTGTTAAGCAGGATCTACCATCCATGAACCCATTTTGACTGGGCCTGATCCCCTAGTTTACCTTTAATTGATCCATGATGGCTCCTGAGATTATCCATTCCATAACCTTCCCTGGCACCAAGGTGAGAATGATAGGTAAGTAGCTACCGGGATAATAATTCTGACCCTTTTTGAAGATGGGCGTCACATTTCCAGTCTCCAATCCACTGGGACATTCCCAGGTAGCCAGGACTGTCAAAAGATGATGGGGAGTGGCTTGGCAATCACATCCACCAACTCCCTCAGCACTCTGGGGTGCAATCCGGCATGGATGAATAGGGAGCTATTCTTGAGGCTCCGGGAGAAAAAGAGAATCTACCGCCTGTGGAAAGAGGGACAGGCCACTCAGAATGAATACAAGGAAGTCGTTAGGATGTGTAGAGGTGAAATCAGAAAGGCAAAAGCCCAGCTTGAATTTAACCTAGATGCGGGGGTGAAAAAGAATAAGAAACTCTTTTATAAATACATTAACAGTAAGAGGAGGACATAGGAGAATATCCACTCTTTGCTGGATGAGGCTGGGAATGTGACCACTGAGGATAAGGAAAAGGCAGAGGTTCTGAATGCCTTCTTTACGTCTGTCTTTAAAAGTCAGACCAGTTATCCTCAGGATACTCCTCTCTGACCTGGTAATCTCGGCTGGGGAGCACACTAACCCTCCCGTGATTCTGAAAGAAACAGTCAGAGACCTACTGCTCCAACTGGACTGTCACAAGTCGATGGGGCCAGATGAGATCCACCCGAGAGTGCTGAGGGAACTAGTGGAGGTGATAGCCGAGCCGCTTTCCATCATCTGTCAGCGCTCCTTGTTGACTGGTGAGGTCCCAGAAGACTGGAGGCTTGCCAATGTGACTCCCATTTACAAGAAAGGTCGTAAGGAGGAACCGGGGAACTACAGGCCTGTTAGCCTGACCTCGGTGCCAGGGAAGGTTATGGAGCAGATTGTCTTGAGGGAGATCATGCGGCATGTGCGGGGTGAGCGGGGGATCAGGCCTAGCCAGCATGGGTTCGTGAAGGGCAGGTCCTGTTTGACCAACCTGATCTCCTTCTATGATCTAGTGACCCATCTGGTGGATGAGGGAAAGGCTGTTGATGTGGTCTACCTAGACTTCAGCAAAGCCTTTGACACTGTCTCCCACAGCATTCTCCTGCAGAAGCTGGCAGCCAGAGGCTTGGATGGGTACACTCTTGGCTGGGTAAGGAGCTGGCTGGAGGGCTGGGCACAGAGAGTGGTGGTGAATGGAGTCAAATCCAGCTGGTGACCGGTCGTGAGTGGTGTTCCCCAGGGGTCGGTGCTGGGGCCTGTCCTCTTCAATATCTTTATTGATGACCTGGATGAGGGCATTGAGTGCACCCTCAGTAAATTTGCAGATGACACCAAATTGGCTGGAAGTGTGGATCTGCCTGGGGGTAGCGAGGCCCTACAGAGGGACCTGGACAGGCTGGAGAGCTGGGCTGAAGCCAATGGGATGAGGTTCAACAAGGCCAAATGCCGGGTCCTGCACTTCAGCTACAACAACCCCAAGTGACTCTACAGGCTTGGGGCGGTGTGGCTGGAGGACTGCGTAGAGGAAATGGACCTGGGGGTATTGATTGATGCTCGGCTGAACATGAGCCGACAGTGTGCCCAGGTGGCCAAGAAGGCCAATGGCATCCTGGCTTGCATCAGAAACAGTGTTGCAAGCAGGAGCAGAGAGGTGATTGTTCCCCTATATTCAGCACTCGTGAGGCCGCACCTCGAGTACTGTGTCCAGTTTTGGGCCCCTCACTGCAAGAAAGACATTGAGGCCCTGGAACGTGTTCAAAGGAGGGCAACAAAGCTAGTGAGGGGTCTGGAACACAGGCCATATGAGGAGAGCCTGAAGGAGCTGGGAACGTTCAGCCTGGAGAAGAGGAGGCTCAGGGGAGACCTCATTGCTCTCTATAACTTCCTGAAGGGAGGTTGTAGTGAGTTGGGGGTTGGCCTCTTCTCTCGTGTCATTAGTGATAGGACCAGAGGGAATGGTTTCAAGCTACGGCAAGGGAGATTCAGGCTGCACATTAGGAAGTATTACTTTTCAGAAAAAGTGGTCAGGCACTGGAATGGACTGCAAAGGGAGGTGGTGGAGTAACCAAGCCTGGGGGTGTTTAAGGAAAGGCTGGATGTTGTGTTGAGGGACATGGTTTAGGGGGAGCTATTGGGAATAGGTGAACGGTTTGACTGGATGACCTTTTAGGTCTTTTCCAACCTTGGTGATTCTATGATTCTATGATTCTATGGTTTTATGATTTTTGGTTATCAGTATTCCACACCATAACATCATGTAATGCACTGGGGGTTTGACTTCTGATGCTCAAGTTCCGAATGTTTGTCCGATGGAGAAGAGCTACATTTCCCCAGGAGGCTTTGCGGTCAGCGAGGAGATATAACTCTGTGCAAGGTCACCTGATCCTTCTTCTTCGCCTGCACTTCTTCACCTGCACTTCTCCGTCTGCGCTTCGCCGTCTGCTTTTCTCCATCTGCTCAACTGGACTGTACTTCTCACCTCAGCGTTGTGGTGAAGCCTATCCACGTTTCAGAAACACTCTCTGTCTCTCATTATATTTTGCTGATACTACGTTTAGTAAATTAGTTTGTTCCACCTCAGATTGTTGCCGCTGATTTCAATTAATTTGGGGACCCCTGTTTCCCTTTTCCAGAGGCGCGGATCCACGGATCCCTCCACCCGGCTGGTCACAGAACCGGGACGAACCAGCTTGTAAACCGTTGACACCCAGCTATGTGAGTCATCAGAATAATACATACATAATTCTAATACAGAATAATTAAGAATAATAAATCAAATGAACTGAAAAGATAGGAGGAGAGAGATAGAGTCCGAGTCCTTATCGGTAGGCCCTCACAACTGGCCTCCCAGAAGGACGAGAGTTCTTCCCAATCACCCAGTGTCATAGTTATATGTTTTTTTTAGTTTTTTGTTTTTGGGTTTCAGTATTCCACATCAAAACATCATGTAGTGTACGGGGCATTAAAGTGTCACTGCCCCAATTCCAAGTACCTATCCCTCTACATTACAGCAGTCACAAGATCTGGCCCTTCCGGGTGGGGGGGCACTCTCTTGTGCCTTGCAGTGGGTGCTGGAGGGTGCTTTCCTAGCCATTCCAAGCTTTTCAGGTTTGACTCGGTCCCGGGAACTCTCTCTCTCTCATCTTGTCTGATTTATTAATCTCAATTTCAATTAAATTGTATATATTGTGTTATGTTGTATTCTGATATTATAGTAAAATAAGTTTTCCTCCATAGATTGTTGCCGCTGCTCTTTTCCTCCCTTCCTTCCTTCCCATTTTTGTGGGACTGGGGTGGTCACCCCTGTCACGGACATAGATTGATCTGGTCAACTCCGTGACATTTGAATATTGACATTTACATCCCAGAAGGAATGGCTAATTTCACAAACAGCTACATCCCAAATGGAATAGCTAATTCTACAAACAACACAATGTTCAGACCAGTCTCCAAGTTTTCTTCTTGGTTTGTCAAACGTTTTTCGAATCTTGAATTAATACTCATGTTGGTGTGCATGTCATTAATTTTCCTGAATGTACTCCAACGCATTCGTAATAAGGAGTCTCCTCCAAAACTAGAGAATGATGACTGGCAGGGAATATGGAGAGGTTTAGGAAAGGTCTTAGAAGCATGGGGACCTGCAGTGTCATGGGATTTTACTCTTGAACACCTGTGGGATCCCGACAAACTAAGCCAGTATTTGAGTCAGGGACGATGCGGCTTACATAAATCTAAGGAGGTACAACTTATTTGGGGTTTGGCTTGTGCTTACTGTGCCCTATATAATACCATTCTGGAGAGAGAGAGTTTCCGAGCTGAGGTTCAAGCAAAAGGGGAAAATCCCCAAGTCAAATCTAATCAATCACAGGAGACACCAGTAACAATACCAGTTGCTCCTGTGGAGGGCAAGAAATGGAAACGAGTGTCTTCACGTCTTGAACGAAAAAGAGAAGAAGAGGAGGAGGAGGAGGTGGAGGAAGATCCAGGCGAGGGGCCCTCCTCAGAACCACCACCATCACGAAAGGCAAAAGGGAAAACTAAGAGACGTGCAGAAGAGAGTGATGAAGAGGAAATCTCTATTACTACTCGCCGGCCTCTAAAGATGACTGAAATCCAAGGTTCAAGAAAGGAGTTTACACGGCGCCCGAATGAAAGTCTTGTTTCCTGGTTGGTTCGCTGTTGGGACAGTGGGGCCCATAGCTTGTCTCTGGATGGTAATGAAGCTCGCCAACTAGGCGCCATTGCCAGAGATCCAGCTATTGATAGAGGAATTAGTCGATGTTCGGATGAGGCTGCCTCCCTCTGGGAACGAGTGTTAATAGCCGTGAAGGAAAAGTATCCCTTCAAAAATGGCTTGAAGATTGCGATGAAAAAATGGGATACAGTGGAAAAGGGTATCCAGTATTTGAGGGAAATAGATGTGGTGGAAATGTTGCATGACCCTAACTTTGTTCCTAACCACCCACACCAAGACAACTAACCTGAAAAAGTGAGGACGACACCTGAGGTATGGCAGAAACTCGTGACAACAGCGCCGGACAAATATGCCTCTACACTAATATCAGCGTGTGATAGATACCAGGAACAACAGAGAACGCCCTTCATTTAGGAATTAATTCTTACGCTCCAAAACTACGAACAATTGCTGTCCCCAATTCATGCTGCTGTTGATGCTATCTCAAAAATGACGTAGCAAGTGTCTCAATTGATTAACCGTGACAAACCTGTAGCAGTATCAGAAACGCTTGATGAAGATCAGGATAATCAAAACAGTCTAATGAAGGAGATCAAGGAGATGAAGGAGATGATGCGAGCCCACCTAACTAAAGACGATGAACCTTCCTTCTCACGTGCACGATCAAAAATCTCAGCTGTTAGAGGCAGACGCTCTGCGGCTCAAGTAAGAGATAATGCACCGCGAATTGTCTTATGGTATTACCTACGTGACCATGCACAAGACATGAGGAGGTGGCACCGTGAACCTACTGCTGTACTGCGAGCACGGGTGAAAGAATTACAAGGCAGATCTACCACCAGTGCAGTTGCTCCAGTTACCACAGGTAATGAATAGAGGGGCCCTGCCCTAAATCAAGGGGGGGAAAGGGATAATAGAGTATATTGGACTGTGTGGATTCGATGACCTGGCATATCAGAACCACTGAAATATAAGGCCCTGGTGGACACTGGTGCACAGTGCACTCTGATGCCCTCGAGTCATGAAGGGACAGAATCAATCCATATTTCTGGAGTGACCGAGGGCTCTCAAGAATTGACTGTGTTGGAGGCTGAGATAAGCCTCACTGGTAAGGACTGGCAAAAACATCCTATTGTGACGGGCCCAGGGGCTCCATGTATACTAGGTATTGATTATCTCAGAAGGGGGCATTTCAAGGATCCTAAGGGGTATCGATGGGCCTTTGGAATAGCTGCTGTGGATACAGACAACATTAAGCAGCTGTCTGTTTTGCCTGGCCTGTCAGAAGATCCATCTGTTGTGGGGCTGCTGCGAGTCAAAGAGCAACAGGTACCGATTACTACAAAAACGGTGCACAGGCGGCAGTACCGCACCAACAGGGATTCCTTGCTCCCTATTCATAAGCTGATTCATCAACTAGAGAGCCAGGGAGTGATCAGCAAAACTCACTCGCCTTTTAACAGCCCCATATGGCCAGTGCGTAAAGCCAGTGGAGAATGGAGGCTGACGGTGGACTACCGTGTCCTGAATGAAATCACAACCCCACACTCCTACACTCTCGAGAAACAAGTCCTGTGGTGACACGGCACCCCGGAAAGGATTGAGTCAGATAATGGGACTCATTTCAAAAATTCTCTTGTAAATACTTGGGCCAAAGATCATGGCATTGAGTGGATTTACCATATTCCCTATCATGCACCAGCCTCTGGTAAAATTGAACGATAGAGTGGATTGTTAAAAACTATGCTAAAAGCACTGGGTGGCGGAACATTTAAGCACTGGGAGAAGCATTTGGCAGAAGCCACCTGGTTAGTCAATACCAGAGGATCTATCAATCGTGATGGTCCTAACCAATCCAGTTCCCTACATACCGTAGAGGGAGATAAAGTCCCTGTTGTACATGTAAAGAACATGTTAGGAAAGGCAGTTTGGGTTCTTCCAGCTTCTGGAAAGGGCAAACCTCTCCGTGGTACAGTTTTTGCCCAGGGACCAGGATCCACTTGGTGGGTAATGCAGAAGAATGGGGATGTCCAATGTGTACCACAAGGAAACTTGATGCCGGGGGAGTGCAGTTACTAATTCTATGTATATATGTATATAGCCATGTGTGTGTAATGCATTTTAATTATTTTGTTTGTTTGTATATATGTATATATATTTTAAGCATGATGTAACGATGTAGAATAAGGGGAGGAATGTCATGGTTCTATGTTTTTTTGTTTTTGTTTTTTGTTTTTGGGTTTCAGTATTCCACATCAAAACATCATGTAGTGTACGGGGCATTAAAGTGTCACTGCCCCAATTCCAAGTACCTATCCCTGTACATTACAGAAGTCACGGGATCTGGCCCTTCCGGGTGGGGGGGTCGCTCTCTTGCTGCCTGGCAGTGGGTGCTGGAGGGTGCTTTCCTAGCCATTCCATGCTTTTCAGGTTTGACTCGGTCTCGGGAACTCTCTCTCTCATCTTGTCTGATTTATTAATCTCAATTTCAATTAAATTGTATATATTGTGTTACCTTGTATTCCAATATTATAGTAAAATAAGTTTTCCTCCATAGATTGTTGCCACTGCTCTTTTCCTCCCTTCCTTCCTTCCCATTTTTTGTGGGACTGGGGTGGGGGGGGAGGGCAGAGGCCTGTCGCCCCTGTCACAGACATAGATTGATCTAGTCAACTCCATGACACCCAGAATCAGAACAAACATCTACAAGAACCAGAACTCACACAAGGATAGCTGAGTCTCCTAGAAGCACAGCACCCAGGAAGTGCACCGAGCACTGCGCTTAAGCATCAGACAGCCTGCCTCATCATGTGGCATATATGGAATTCCATATATGGAATACTGACAAAACTGGGACAATATCCACCCCTTATTTCATATCATTACATCATGCTTAAATTGTACAACACAAACATATACACATACAAATAGTAAACAACAATAATTAGCATTACTTACATATATACATACAACTACTGACCATTTTCTCCTAGCATCAAGTTCCTCTAAGGTACATACTGATTCTTCCCATTTTCTTGCATTATCCACAAAGTAAATCCAGGTCCCAGAGCAAAAGCAACCCCACAAATAGGCTTGCCCTAGCCCAAGGCTGGGAAAACTCATACCGTTTTCCCCAGTATGTTCTGTATGTGAACTATAGGGACCTTATCCTTTTCTACAGTACATACAAGGCTGAATTGGACAGGACAATCTTGATTGTCAGACCCTTAAGTACTTACTAGCCAAGTGGCATCTGCTTGATGTTTATCTTAGTATTTGAATGTTCCACTACCCATTGCTTTCAGCATGATTTTCAACAGTCCATTGTATCGTTCAATTTTTTCCAGAAGCTGGTGCACGAATAGGGATATGATATATCCATTCAATTCCATGGTTTTTGGCCCAAATGGTTATGAGGGTACTTTTAAAATGAGTTTCATTATCTGATTCAATTCTGTCTGGGGTACTATATTACCACGAGCTATTTTTTGAGACCTAATACAGTGTTGCAGGCAGTGACAATGGGATATGGGATATGTTTCAAGCCACCTGGTGGTTGCTTCTACCGTAGTGTATTGGAATTGCTGAGTCATGGCATGAACCTCTGATTGATCACCTGAGGTGAGCCTCTACATAGTAAGCACATAAATTTTGCCATTGCAAGTGTGGCAAAGTGAATCAACCTGCCATGCCTTTCCACAGTTATATTTCTGCTACTGTCCTTTATGCCAGAGGTTTCATCCTCTTGGCTTTTTTAAATTGCAGCACATCTTTCACATTTATGAATAACTTGTGCAATAGTATCCATGGTTAAGTCCACACCTCAGTCTCAAGATCATTTATATATTGCATGTCTTCCTTGATAGCCCGAGGTGTCACGGGCTCACCGAGCTAGAAATAATACACCCTTGTGTTGGCAGTCCAAATATATCTGAGCCACATCAATTCTAGTGGCTTGATCTACCTTCTGGTTGTTTTTATGTTCCTCAGTGGCCCGGCTCTCGGGTATATGAGCATCTACATGACACATCTTTATGGCCATATTTTCTACCTGGCTAGCAACGTCTTTCCACAGTTCAGTGGCCCAAATAGGATTACCTCTATGCTGTCAGTTGTTCTGTTTCCACTGCTGTAACCACTCTCAAAGAGCATTTGCCACCATCCACAAGTCAGTATAAAGGCCAGTTGCACAACCTTTTTCTCTGCAAATAGGTTAGATTCACCTTTTTTTTTCATCTGCCTCTGCAACTCTCTGTATAGGGCACCACAGAGCTGCTTTCCACATCTGACAATTTTCCACAATGCAGTAGGATCCATCAATGAACAAGGCATATTTATTCTCATTCTCTGGTAATTTGTTGTATGGTGGGGCTTCGTGAGCATGCTTTAACTCCTTCCCTGGTGATGTTCCAAAATTTTTATTTTCTGGCCAATACATGTTAATTTCCAAAATTCCTGGATGATTAGGATTTCCTATTGTATGGGAACTGCTGAGTCACAGCCTGAACCTCTGATTGATCACCTGAGGCGAGCCATGAGTCAGCCAGAGGGGCACAGGTGAAGGCAATTCACCTGTGCTGCCGAAAGGGGTGGAGCCTGGCTCCACCTCTCCTAGACCTATTTAAGAGCTGGCTACCATTAGGGAAGAATCTCTTCTGGTGTTTTGCGTGTGAGCCCAGCATGGGGTTAAGATTTGTATTTATTCTCTTTTTGTTATCATAGTCTGTTTGTCAAACTCTTTTTTTTTTTTGTAATTATAGCATCTTAATATTCATTGATTATACACCTATTCTACCCCACTGTGTAATCAATGCAATCTACTTAATCCAAGTAACATCAGTAGCGTGACGTGGAGGTGACTTTACCTTTAAACATACAATTCAGCACCAATAGTCAAGTTGTTAAAATAAGCTGTGCTTCAGTGCTAATCACTGCTGCTAATTACATCTTGTGTTCTGATATCATATTTAGTAAACTAGTTTTCCTCCTCAGATTGTTGTTGCTGTTCTGTTTTTTTTATTTTTTTTTTTTGAGGCCCATCTCCCTACCATTTCTCCTTTTTCAGGACATAGGTTCCCTGCCCCGTTAGTCACAAAACCAGGCCAAACCAGCCTGTAAACTATTGACATCCTCCCCTTCCCTTTTCCAGACCAGTAGGCCTGTTGTTCTCCTATCACGGACCCAGAGAGAATAACAGATAACTCCATGACACCCACTCAGTATTCTGCTAATATATCTGTTTTTGTTGGAGTGCAGCACTCTTTGTTGCCCCTGTATCCCTGCCTCAAAAATCCAAGGGGTCAACTTCAGGTCTCCTACGATGTTCATTGCCGAAGGCTCCAGGTGGGGTCCTTTTCCTCAAAAACAGTGGTCACAACAACCCCAGGCAACCCTACAGGCCTGGGGAGGAGTGGCTGGAAAGCTGCCTGATGAAAAGGGACCTTGGTGTACTCATGGACAGCCGACTGAATATGAGCCAGCAGTGTGCCCTGATGGCCAAGAAGGCCAATAGCATCCTGGCTTGTACCAGGAATGGTGTGGTGAGCAGGACCACTGGGGACTGGGGAAGTAATGCTACCTCTGTACTCAGCACTGGTGAGGCCTCACCTCAAGTACTGTGTTCAGTTTTGGGCACCTCAGTACAGAAAGGACACTGAGGTGCTGGAGCAGGTCCTAAGGGCAACAAGACTTATGAAGGGCTTAGAGAATATGTCCTATGAGGAAAGACTGAAGAAACTGGGGCTATTCTGTCAGTGACAGAAGAAGGGGAAAGGGCCTCAAGTCGCGCCAGGGGAGGTTTAGGTTGGATATCAGGAATCACTTCTTTACAGAAAGGGTTGTTAAGCACTGGAATAGGCTCCCCAGGGAGATGGTTGAGTTACAAGTCCTGGATGTGTTTAAAAACCATTTGGATGTGGTGCTCAGGAGCATCATTTAGCAGAGGGTTGTTAAGAGTTTGGATAGTATGGTTAGGTTGTGGTTGGACTTGATCTTTTTCCAACCTGAGCAATTCTATGATTCTGTGATCAAGGGCTATTGGCTTAAAACCCACTGCTAGAGTTTGTTGTTTATAAGTTTCAACCTGGAGACTAGGTACTGATCCAACCCAAATGGGACAAACCCTTCCAGGTTCTGTTTACCACAGAGACTGCTGTTTGGACTGCTAAAATAGGGGTGGACTCATTATACATTAATTAAAGGCCCAGTTGAACCTCCAGTGAGTGATGAGTGACACGTAAAATTAGTGACCATCTGTTGAAGCTCAAGCTACAGAAGCTGAAGTACTGAACACACAGGTCTTGAAAAAAGATTAAACAGTAGTCAGATTGGACAACTCTAATTTTGATAATTATAATCTTATTAGCAACTGGGTGAGGTTTGATAAGGGGAGGAAAGGGCCTGGTGTAACTAAGACCAAATGCAGTGTTTATACAAACAGATGCTTGCCAAGTAATACAGCATGCCAATCTGCAAAGTCAGAGGCAGTTAAGTGATGGGAACAAGTTTGTGCCTTGAATTGTAGGAAAAGTGAGAAGTGTCCACCTGCCTGATCTGGAATGATGTGCTTTGGACCACTCAGTGGCAGTGGTGGGTTACAAACTGTAATAGCTTTATGATTTTTGTTATCAGTACTTAACATCATAACATCATGTAGCACACTGGGAGTTAAAGAGTAAATGTTCCAGTTCTGTGGAATACAGATTTTCTGGCTACTTAATTCTCAGAAGAAAAAAACTACATACCCCAGAGAACTTCTCACTATTCTGTTTCGATTTTACATTCAAAGGAAAAAACAAAACTGTTTGCAAGTCAGGAGACAGCCCTCTTCCTTACTACTCATCTCAGCAGTGTTTTCTCCCTAGCCACCTCATCTCCAGCATTAGAGTAAGATCTTTGGTTTTTGGACACTCTCTCCTTGCATTACATTTATAAGACTTCATTCCAATAATATTGTATTTTGTTATCTTGCATTCTGTATGATCAATAAGTGTACAAATGCTAAGCTTAATAAAACTATCACAGTAGAGAGATAATCAAAACAAACAAAAAATACTTACCAGTATTGAAGGCTGACAAAAAACTACACAAGAAGAGATCTCTAAAAAAAGGCCTTCAGTAAGCAGCAGTCAGTCTTTAAATGGGGTTTAGGAGAGGTGGAGCCAGGCTCCACCCCTTCCTGGTAGCATAGGTGAATTGCCTTCACCTGTGCTCCTGCAACTCATTGCTTGCCTCAGGTGGTCAATCAGAGGTTCAGGCCATGATCCAACAGTTCCCATACACATTTCAATATCATATGTAGTAAATTAACTTTTCTCCTCATATTGCTGCTGTTCTGTTTTTAGGCCTATTTCTCTATCCTTTACCTTTTCCCCTTATCCTGTGGTGTGGGTCCATGGGTTTCCCCCATCCCGTTAGTCACAGAACCAAACCGTACTGGACCGTGAACTATTGACACAAACTCCCTCAGCAGGTAAACGGGTGGGTGTGCGACTCTTTCCATGCCAAATGTAACAGAATTACAAAAAAGGGTCACTATCCATAAAGGGAGTTCCCCAATAGTATGTGAGAAATTAGTGTAACCCCCTGATAATTACCATAAATGGTGCAGATAACCTGGTAAATAGAACATTTGGGCTAGGTGCAGACATTTCAGGAAAAGGCTCGAAGGAGATTCAGGATAATGGTTTTAGGGAATATTAGTATGGAACATCTATCAAGGATTGCATCACCTATTGTGGTGCCCCGGATAACCCCAAGGGACCCGTCAAATGACTCAAAAGTGGTAATTATCAAGGAAATTAAAGATGTAAAACAAACATTCGAAGTAGAAACAGAATACCGGGACATGAATGCCTAGATAGAATGGGTAAGATACACCATCCAGAGTCTCAATCATAGCAATTGTTATGCTTGTGCCTCAGGCAAACAAATGCCTGGGTGGTACCTGTTCTATTTGGATGGACTAGGGATTTCCTAACAATGAAATCACAGAATCACAGAATTGTAGGGGTTGGAAGGGACCTCCAGAGATCATCGAGTCCAATCCCCCTGCCAAAGCATGTATTCTACAAAATGTACTCTACCAGGAGGAAACTGCCTGGGGAAATGAAATGTGTAAGCTTCTTGTTCCCTATCCTTGATAGTGAGGATATTAAGATTTCCCCTGCATTCTCTACAGCTGTTGGTAACCATATAACCTGTCTCTCACAGCAGGGTGTGAATCCTGCCAGGCCACTGGGGTAGTGTGCCCTATGCACTGAAACCCTGAATGTTACACAGGATGTGATAGGGAACTACTCAAGACTAAGGATCCCGAGGACAGACTTCTGGTGGTATTGTGGAAGGAAAGCCCTATGGTCTACCTTGCTCTCTACCTGGGGAGGCACCTGTGCCCTTCTCCAACTGGCTATACCATTCATCCTGGCATTCAAAAAAAGAAAAACTCTGTAATCCTAGGAAAAATAAAAGGAGTTCAGCAAAATCGTTTGTTGAAAAAAATATATATATACATCCTATCAGAGTACCTAGAGAAGTCCCTTATGAACTGTCATGGTTCTATGTTTTTTTGTTTTTGTTTTTTGTTTTTGGGTTTCAGTATTCCACATCAAAACATCATGTAGTGTACGGGGTATTAAAGTGTCACTGCCCCAATTCCAAGTACCTATCCCTGTACATTACAGAAGTCACGGGATCTGGCCCTTCCGGGTGGGGGGGGCGCTCTCTTGCTGCCTGGCAGTGGGTGCTGGAGTGTGCTTTCCTAGCCGTTCCAAGCTATTCAGGCTTGAATCGGTCCCAGGAACTCTCTCTCTCTCTCATCTTGTCTGATTTATTAATCTCAATTTCAATTAAATTGTATATATTGTGTTATCTTGTACTCCAATATTATAGTAAAATAAGTTTTCCTCCGTAGATTGTTGCCGCTGCTCTTTTCCTCCCTTCCTTCTTTCCCATTTTTTGTGGGACTGGGGTGGGGGGGACGGCAGAGGCCTATCGCCCCTGTCACGGACATAGATTAATCTGGTCAACTCCGTGACAGATTTTTGGCGCCCAACGTGGGGCTTGCTGCTTTTTAGCTTTTAGAACGAATCTCTTTTTCTCTCTGCTCTTAGAGAGCTTCGCTAGGGAGCATTATCAGTAGTTCAAGTTTCTGTACTGGAAAACCTGACCTTGAAAGATGAGGCATACTGCCAGTGTTCTGGGATATTTGTAAACTTTGAGCACTACTTAGTCTGAGTAGTGCCCTTTTTTTCTTTTTTTTTTCCCCTTCTCTGGTTAGCTTCAATTCATTAACCCCTTTTTAGCAAGCACCAGAGATGAACCCACTCGTTATCGTGGGAGTACTGGATAAAGGATTTAAAGCAATGGTGTTACTCACAACCTACTGGCCAATAATCCATCTCACACTTATGTGTTTTGGAATTGCATATATATATATAACGACCTAAGGGCACTGATGGAGACACCTATATTTAACCTATATGCAATGTGGTATGATTTGAACTTTGACATCTACATCCCAGAAGGAATGGCTAATTTCACAAACAACAACATCCCCGAAGGAATGGCTAATTTCACAAACAGCTACATCCCAAATGGAATAGCTAATTTTACAAACAACATAATGTTCAGACCAGTGTCCGGGTTTTCTTCTCGGTTTATCAAAAGTTTTTCGAATCTTAAATTAATACTCATGTTGGTGAGTGTGTCATCAATACTCATGTTGGTGTGCATGTCATTAATTTTCCTGAATGTACTCCTGTACCTGTAGGATCCTGAGAAACTAAGCCAGTATTTGAGTCAGGGACTATGCGGCTTACATAAATCTAAGGAGGTACAACTTATTTGGGGTTTGGCTTGTGCTTACCGTGCCCTATATAATACCATTCGGGAGAGAGAGAGTTTCCGAGCTGAGGTTCAAGCCAAAGGGGAAAATCCCCAAGTCAAATCTAATCAATCACAGGAGACACCAGTAACAATACCAGTTGCTCCTGTGGAGGGCAAGAAATGGAAACGAGTGTCTTCGCGTCTTGAACGAAAAAGAGAAGAAGAGGAGGAGGAGGTGGAGGAAGATCCAGGCGAGGGGCCCTCCTCAGAACCACAACCATCACGAAAGGCAAAAGGGAAAACTAAGAGACGTGCAGAAGAGAGTGATGAAGAGGAAGTCTCTATTACTACTCGCCGGCCTCTAAAGATGACTGAAATCCAAGGTTCAAGAAAGGAGTTTACACGGCGCCCGAATGAAACTCTTGTTTCCTGGTTAGTTCACTGTTGGGACAGTGGGGCCCATAGCTTGTCTCTGGATGGTAATGAAGCTCGCCAACTAGGCGCCATTGCCAGAGATCCAGCTATTGATAGAGGAATTAGTCGATGTTCGGATGAGGCTGCCTCCCTCTGGGAACGAGTGTTAATAGCCGTGAAGGAAAAGTATCCCTTCAAAAATGGCTTGAAGATTGCGATGAAAAAGTGGGATACAGTTGAAAAGGGTATCCAGTATTTGAGGGAAATAGGCATGGTGGAAATGTTGTATGACCTTAACTTTGTTCCTAACCACCCACACCAAAACCGCGACCCTGACAAAGTGAGCACGACGCCTGAGATATGGCAAAAATCGTGCCAACAGCGCCGGACAAATATGCCTCTACACTAACGTCAGCGTGTGACAGATACCAAGAACAACAGAGAACGCCCTTAGTTTATGAATTAATTGTTATGCTCCAAAATTACGAACAGTTGCTGTCCCCAATTAATGCTGCCGTGGCTGCTATATCAAAAATGACGGAGCAAGCGTCTCAACTGATTAACCGTGACAAACCTGCAGCAGTATCAGAAAAGCTTGATGACGATCAGGATAATCAAATGAGTCTAGTGAAGGAGATGATGAAATTTTGGCGAGCCCACCTAACTAAAGACAATGAACCTTCATTCTCACGTGCACCATCAAAAATCTCAGCTGTTAGAGGCAAACGCTCTCCAGCTCAAGTAAGGGATAATACACCGCGAATTGTCTTATGGTATTACCTACGTGACCATGGAGAAGACATGAGGAAGTGGCACGGTCAACCTACTCCTGTACTACGAGCCCGGGTGAAAGAATTATAAGGCAGATCTACCACCAGTGCAGTTGCTAGAGTTACCACAGGTAATGAATAGAGGGGCCCTGCCCCCAGCCAGGGCAGGGAAAGGGATAATAGAGTATATTGGACTGTGTGGATTCGATGGCCTGGCACATCAGAACCACTGAAATATAAGGCCCTGGTGGACACTGGTGCACAGTGCACTCTGATGCCCTCGAGTCAACAAGGGACAGAATCAATCCATATTTCTGGAGTGACCGGGGGCTCTCAAGAATTGACTGTGTTGGAGGCTGGGATAAGCCTCACAGGTAAGGACTGGCAAAAACATCCTATTGTGACGGGCCCAGGGGCTCCATGTATACTAGGTATTGATTATCTCAGAAGGGGGCATTTCAAGGATCCTAAGGGGTATCGATGGGCCTTTGGAATAGCTGCTGTGGACACAGACAACATTAAGCAGCTGTCTGTTTTGCCTGGCCTGTCCGAAGATCCGTCTGTTGCGGGGCTGCTGCGAGTGGAAAAGGAACAAGTACCAATTGCTACAAAAACGGTGCACAGGCGGCAGTACCGCACCAACAGGGATTCCTTGCTCCCCATTCATAAGTTGATTCGTCAACTGGAGAGCCAGGGAGTGCTCAGCAAAACTCACTCGCCTTTTAACAGCCCCATATGGCCAGTGCGTAAAGCCAGTGGAGAATGGAGGCTGACGGTGGACTACCGTGGCCTGAATGAAGTCACACCCCCACTGAGTGCTGCTGTGCTGGACATGTTAGAACTCCAGTACGAACTGGAGTCAAAAGTGGCCAAATGGTATGCCACCATTGACATTGCTAATGCCTTCTTTTCCATTCCTTTGGCCAAAGAATGTAAGCCACAATTTGCTTTCACGTGGAGGGGTGTTCAGTATACCTGCAACCCTTTGCCCCAGAGGTGGAAACACAGCCCGACCATTTGCCATGGGTTGATCCAAACTGTATTGGAACAGGGCAGTGCTCCTGAGTACCTGCAATACATTGCTGACAATATTGTGTGGGGCGATACATCAGAAGAATTCTTCACGAAAAGAGAGCGAATGATCCAAATTCTTCTGAGTGCTGGTTTTGCTATTAAGCGAAGCAAAGTGAAAGGACCTGCCCAGGAGATTCAGTTCCTAGGTATAAAGTGGCAAGATGGCCGTCGTCACATCCCGACGGATGTGATTGACAAAATCACTCCTATGTCTCCGCCCACAAGCAAAAGGGAGACACAATCTTTTCTGGGTGCAGTGGGCTTTTGGAGAATGCATGTTCCAAACTACAGCCTCATTGTAAGCCCCCTTTATCATGTGACACGAATGAGAAATGAGTTTACATGGGGCCCTGAGCAGCAGCAGGCTTTTGAACAGATTAAACAGCAGATAGCCCATTTCGTGGCCCAAGGGCCAGTACGGACAGGACAGGGTATAAAGAACATCCTCTATACTGCTGCTGGAGAGAACGGTCCCACTTGGAGTTTGTGGCAAAGAGCCTCAGGAGACACCCGAGGCCGACCCCTGGGATTCTGGAGTCGAGCCTACAGGGGGTCGGAAGAGGGCTACACTCCAACTGAGAAGGAGATCTTAGCCGCTTATGAGGGGGTTTGGGCTGCTTCTTAAGTAATCGGTTCTGAAACACAGCTCCTTCTGGCACCTCGACTGCCAGTGCTGAACTGGATATTCATGGGAAAGGTTCTCTCCACCCATCAGGATACAGATGCCACTTGGAGTAAGTGGATTGCACTGATTACACAACGAGCACGGATGGGAAACCTCAGCCATCCAGGAATCCTGGAGGTCATCAAGGACTGGCCTGAAGGTAAAAAGTTTGGAACACCATCAGGAGAAGAAGTAGCTCATGCTAAAGAAGCCCCACCATACAATGAACTACCAGAGAATGAAAAGAAATATGCCCTGTTCACAGATGGATCGTGTCCTATTGTGGGAAACCATTGCAGATGGAAATCTGCTGTGTGGAGCCCCACACGACAAGTTGCAGAGGCCACCAAAGGGAAAGGAGAATCAAGCCAATTTGCAGAGGTAAAGGCTGTCCAACTGGCCTTAGATGTTGCTGAAGGGGAGAGGTGGCCAATGCTCTATCTTTACACTGACTCTTGGATGGTGGCAAATGCCTTATGGGGGTGGTTACAGCAGTGGGAGCAAAATAACTGGCAAAGAAGGGGTAAACCTATTTGGGCTGCTGAACTGTGGAAAGACATTGCTGCCTGAACAAAGAATATGGTTGTAAAGGTGCGCCATGTAGATGCTCATGTGCCCAAGAGTCGGGCTACTGAAGAACAGCAAAATAACCATCAGGCAGATGGAGCTGCCAGAATTGAAGTGGCTCAAATAGACCTGGACAGGCAGAACAAGGGTGAATTATTTCTAGCTCGGTGGGCCCATGAGACCTCAAGTCATCAAGGGAGAGATGCAAAATACAAATGGGCTAGAGACCAAGGGGTGGACTTAACCATGAATGCCATTGCACAGGTTATTCATAACTGTGAAACATGTGCCATCATCAAACAAGCCAAGAGGATGAAACCTCTGTGGGAGGAAGGGCGATGGCAAAAGTACAGATATGGGGAGGCATGGCAGGTTGATTATATCACCTTGCCACGATCTCGCAATGGTAAGCGTTATGTGCTTACTATGGTGGAGGCAACCACTGGGTGGCTTGAAACATATGCAGTACCCCATGCTACCGCCCGAAACACCATACTGGGTCTCGAGAAACAAGTCCTGTGGCGACACGGCACCCCAGAAAGAATTGAGTCAGATAACGGGACTCATTTCAAAAATTCTCTTGTAAATACTTGGGCCAAAGATCATGGCATTGAGTGGATTTACCATATTCCCTATCATGCACCAGCGTCTGGTAAAATTGAACGCTACAATGGATTGTTAAAAACTATGCTAAAAGCACTGGGTGGCGGAACATTTAAGCACTGGGAGAAGTATTTGGCAGAAGCCACCTGGTTACTCAATACCAGAGGATCTCTCAATTGTGATGGTCCTAACCAATCCAGCTCCCTACATACCGTAGAGGGAGATAAAGTCCCTGTTGTACATGTAAAGAACATGTTAGGAAAGGCATTTTGGGTTCTTCCAGCTTCTGGAAAGGGCAAACCTCTCCGTGGTACAGTTTTTGCCCAGGGACCAGGATCCACATGGTGGATAATGCAGAAGAATGGGGATGTCCAATGCATACCACAAGGAAACTTGATGCTGGGATAGTGCAGTTAGTAATTCTATGTATATGTATATAGCCATATGTGTGTAATGCATGTTAATCATTTTTTGTTTGTTAGTATATATGTATATATATATATATATATATTAAGCATGATGTAACGATGTAGAATAAGGGGTGGAATGTCATGGTTCTATGTTTTTTTTTCTTTTTGGGTTTCAGTATTCCACATCAAAACATCATGTAGTGTACGGGGCATTAAAGTGTCACTGCCACAATCCGAGGTACCTATCCCTGTACATTACAGAAGTCATGGGATCTGGCCCTTCTGGGTGGGGGGACACTCTCTTGCAGTGGGTGCTGGAGGGTGCCTTCCTAGCCGTTCCAAGCTTTTCAGGTTTGAATCCGTCCCGGGAACTCTCTCTTATCTTGTCTGATTTATTAATGTCAATTTAAATTAAAATGTATTAAATTTTGTTATCTTGTATTCCGATATTATAGTAAAATAAGTTTTCTTCCATAGATTGTTGCCGCTGTTCTTTTCCTCCCTTCATTCCTTCCCATTTTTTGTGGGACTGCGGTGGGGGGGGGGAGGGCAGAGGCCTGTTGCCCCTGTCACGGACACAGATTGATCTAGTCAACTCCGTGACAGTTACGTATCACAGTGATGAACCAAAAGAAATACTGGTCGCTCCACGTGAGAAGAGTCTCGTTCAGGAGGGGAAATATCCTATCCCTGAAGATGCCTGGTACACAGATGGGTCCAGCAAGGGCAACCCGAGCAAGTGGAGAGCAATAGCATACCATCCTTCCACCGAGAAAATCTGGTTCGATGAGGGGGATTTTCAGAGCAGCCAATGGGCAGACCTGCGAGCCGTGTGGATGGTTATAACCAAGGAACCCGTTGATGGTATCCTGAACATTTGCGCAGATAGCTGGTCTGTGTACCGGGGGCTTACTCTTTGGATTGCACAGTGGGCCACCCAGGAATGGACTATCCACGCCCGACCGATCTGGGGCAAGGATATGTGGTTAGACATATTTACTGCTGGACTTATTTTCACTAATAGAGAAGGGCTTGTCAGGGAAGTAAAGGTCGGGGGCAGCTTGGGTTGTAGTGACCACGAGATGGTGGAGTTCAAGATCCTGAGTGGAAGAAGTAAAGCACAAAGTAGGATTGCTATCCTGGACTTTAGGAGAGCCAACTTCGATCTCTTTCGGGGCCTACTTGGAGCTGTCTCATGGGCTAGGGTGTTGGAAGGCAAGGGGGCCTGTGAGAGCTGGTCGGCATTTAAGCAGCTCTTCTTCCAAGCTCAGGATCAGTGTGTCCCTGTGAGGAAGAAATCGGGAAAGGGTGGCAGGAGACCTGTGTGGATGAGCAAGGAGCTCGTGCACAAACTCAAAGGAAAGAAGAAGGCCCATGAAATGTGGAAAAAGGGTCTGACTACTTGGGAAGAATACAGGAATGTTGTCAGGGTCTGCAGGGATGCGACAAGGAAGGCTAAAGCCCGCCTGGAATTAAATCTGGCGAAGGGGATAAAGGATAATAAAAAAGGTTTTTTCAAGTACATTAACAGTAAAAGGAAGACTAGGGAGAATGTGGCTCCCCTGCTAAGTGATGGGGGTGTACTGGTAACGGGGGATGCTGAGAAGGTGGAGATACTGAATGCCTTCTTTGCTTCTGTTTTCAGTGAAAAAGCTCCCCCTCGGGAATCTGAGACCCTGGAGGTTAGTGAGAGGATCTGGGGAATGGAAGACCTCCCTTCAGTCAGGGAAGAGGTTGTCCGGGAGCGCCTAGGCAACACCAATGTTCACAAATCCATGGGATCCGATGGGATTCATCCACGGGTGCTGAGGGAGCTGGCAGAGGTGATTGCTGAACTGCTTTCTGTTATCTTTGAGAGGTCTTGGAGGACGGGGGAGGTGCCTGAAGACTGGAAGATAGCCAACGTCACCCCGGTCTTCAAAAAAGGCAAGAAGGAAGACCCAGCCAATTATAGGCCAGTCAGCCTCACCTCTGTCCCTGGAAAGGTGATGGAACAGCTTGTACTGGATGTCATCTCCAGACAACTGGAAGAAGAGGAAGTTATCAGGAGTAGTCAGCACGGGTTCACAAGGGGGAGGTCGTGCTTGACCAACCTGGTAGCCTTCTATGATGTTGTCTCTGGCTGGGTGGATGGGGGCAGAGCAGTGGATGTAGTCTACCTTGATTTCAGCAAGGCATTTGATACTGTCCCCCACGACATCCTAATAACAAAGCTGAGGAAGTGTGGGATAGATGAGTGGACAGTGAGGTGGGTTGAGAACTGGCTGACTGGCAGAGCACAGAGGGTCGTTGTAGGTGGTGCAGAGTCCGGTTGGAGGCCTGTAATTAGCGGTGTTCCTCAGGGGTCTGTGCTGGGTCCGGTCTTGTTCAACATCTTCATCAATGACCTTGATGAGGGGATGGTGGCCACCCTCAGCAAGTTTGCCGATGATACGAAGTTGGGAGGATTGGCTGACACGCCTGAAGGCTGTGTTGCCATTCAGCGAGACCTGGATAGGCTGGAGAGCTGGGCAGAAAAAAACTGGATGAGGTTTAACAAAAGCAAGTGTAGAGTCTTGCATCTGGGGAGGAATAATTCCATGCACCAGTACAGGTTGGGGGATGACCTGCTGGAGAGGAGCTCTGCGGAGAGGGACCTGGGTGTCCTGGTGGACGACAGGTTGGCCATGAGCCAGCAGTGTGCCCTTGTGGCCAAGAGGGCCAATGGCATACTGGGGTGCATTAAAAAGAGCGTGGCCAGCAGGTCGAGGGAGGTGATCCTCCCCCTCTACTCTGCCCTGGTACGACCTCATCTGGAGTACCGTGTCCAGTTCTGGGCTCCCCAGTACAAAAAAGACAAGGATCTCTTGGAAAGAGTCCAGTGGAGAGCCACGAAGATGGTGAAGGGCCTGGAGCATCTCTCCTATGAGGAAAGGCTGAGTGAACTGGGTCTGTTCAGCCTTGAGAAAAGAAGACTGAGAGGGGACCTGTTCCAGGTCTATAAATATCTAAGGTGTGGGGGGCAGAATGGCGAGGCCAGACTGTTTTCAGTGGTGAGTGGAGACAGGACAAGGGGAAACGGCTGGAAACTGCAGCATAGGAAGTTCCGCACAAACATGTGCAAGAACTTCTTTACAGTGAGGTGATGGAGCACTGGAACAGGCTGCCCAGGGAGGTGGTGGAGTCTCCTTCTCTGGAGATGTTCAAGACCTGCCTGGATGCCTACCTGTGCGACCTGCTGTAGGGAACCTGCTTTGGCAGGGGGGTTGGACTCGATGATCTCTGGAGGTCCCTTCCAACTCCTACAATTCTGTGATTCCGTGATTCTGTGATATGGAATACGGTTAAACACAGGACTGTACGTGTCTACCATGTTTCTGGTCATCAGTCCCTACAGTCACCGGGAAACGATGAAGCCGACACACTGGCTCGATTTTGATGGATTGAGAATTCACCATCTGAGAACATTGCCCGCTGGTTACATCAGAAGCTACGGCATGCGGGACAAAAGACAATGTGGGCAGCTGCTAAAGCATGGGGACTGCCCATACAACTATCTGATATCGTCCAGGCATGCCAAGATTGCGACGCTTGCTCCAAGATGAGACCGAGATCGTTGCCCGAATCAACAGCCCATCTTGCTAGGGGACACAATCCTCTCCAGCGATAGCAGGTCGATTACATTGTGGCTTTTCCTCGCTACGAGGGGGCAAGATATGCCCTGACCTGTGTCGACACTGCAAGTGGGCTGCTGCAGGCCTATCCAGTACCGAGAGCAAACCAGGCATATACCATCAAGGCACTCACTGAACTGATGTCTGCCTACGGGACACCTCAAGTCATCGAGAGCTTCCAAGGGACTCAATTTACTGGTGCAACGATACAGCGCTGGGCAGAAGAAAATAACATTGAATGGCGATTCCACCTGCCATATAATCCAATGGAGGCAGGCCTCATCGAACGTTATAACGGTATTCTTGAGGCTGCCCTGAAGACAGACTCCCAGTCCCTGCAGGGGTGGAAGAAAAGACTGTATGAAACCCTGCGGGACCTGAATGAAAGACCTCGAGATGGCAGACCCAGTGCCCTGAGAATGCTGCAGACGACATGGGCCACCCCGCTTAGGATCCAAATTACGGGCACTGATCATCAGGTAAGAACCCAGATTGGTAATGAAAATAATCTTCTGCTCCCTGCCCCTGAGAATTTAGAGCCGGGTACCCATAAAATAAAATGGCTCTGGAAGGTGCAGGTAGGACCCAAGTGGTGTGGCCTACTTGCACCTTGGGGGAGTCTATTGGAGGTGGGAGGCTCAGTAGTCCCTCCAGTAATAGGTACGTGGCCTACTGATATTGTGGTCAACACTCCGATCTTTATCACTAAAGGGACCCCCATCATGTCCCTGTGGCAGATCAGGACACCTCCTTTGGTGCCTGATATCGTTATGCAGCAGCAGACATCTGGCCAGAAGGTGTGGTACAGGCGGCCAGGACATGCCCCAGTACAGGCGGAAGTGTTGACCCAGGATAGAAATACGGCCTGTATCTTGCCCTGGAGAGTTGACCTTCCCCTCCTGGTACCTCTGAAACATCTGTATTACTTTTACAATTCACTTTTGCTGCCGGAAGGGGTGGAGCCTGGCTCCACCTGTCCTAGACCTATTTAAGAGCTGGCTAGCAGTGGGGGATAATCTCTTCTGGTGATCTGTTCTGCTGGTGTTTTGTGGGTTAGCCTACGATAGGGGAAAGCTTGCCATTTATTCTCTTTTGTTATCATGGTCTGTTTCATCAAACTCTTTTGTTTATTTCATAGTTGTATCATCTTAATGTTCATTAATTATACACTGGTATATTTCCTAATTATAACTTTTGTACATTCATTGATTATACAGAGGTGCTTCTGGACCTTGTTCTTTCCAACAGGGATGGGCTTGTTTGGGGTGTGTAGGGAGTAGCTTGGGGTGTAGCTATTGTCAGATGGTGGTTTTAAAGATTGTTACGGAGTTGACCAGATCAATCGATGTCCGTGACAGGGGCGACAGGCCTCTGCCCTCCCCCCCCACCCCAGTCCCACAAAAAATGGGAAGGAAGGAAGGGAGGAAAAGAGCAGCGGCAGCAATCTATGGAGGAAAACTTATTTTACTATAATATCAGAATACAAGATAACACTATATAATACAATTTAATTGAAATTGAGATGAATAAATCAGACAAGATGAGAGAGAGAGTTCCTGGGACTGAGTCAAACCTGAAAAGCTTGGAACGGCTAGGAAAGCACCCTCCAGCACCCACTGCAAGGCAGCAAGAGAGCGCCCCCCCACCCGGAAGGGCCAGATCCCGTGACTTCTGTAATGTACAGGGATAGGCACCTGGAATTGGGGCATTAACACTTTAATGCCCCGTACGCTACATGATGTTTTGATGTGGAATACTGAAACCCAATAACAAAAAAAAACATAGAACCATGACTTGAGTGGAAAATGTAATGTAAAAAGTAGGATTGCTATCCTGAACTTCTAGAGAGTCAACTTGCTCATTTTCTGGATCTACTTCATAGTATTTCATGAGGTAGAGTGCTAGAAGTTAAGGGGGTCTGTGAGACCTGAGTAACGTTTAACCAGCACTTTTTCTAAGTTCAAGATCGGTGCATTTCTAAGAGTAGGAAACATGGGAAGAGAGGCAGGTTTCCTGTGTGGATGAGCAGGGAGTTTGTGGATAAGATCAAAGGGAAGAAGGAGGTCTATGGGATGTAGAAAAAGGGGCCTGTCCTCTCGGAAGGAGTACAGGAGTATTGTCAGGGCCTGCAGGGATGCAATGAGGAAGGCTATAGCCCACCAGGAGTTGAAGCAGGCAAAGGAGAAAAAGGGTATTAAGAAGGGGTTTTTTTTAAGTATGTTAACATCAAAAGGAAGACTAGGGATAATGTGGGTCCCTTGGTGAATGAAGAGGGTGCCCTGGTAATGGGGAGTGCTGAAAAAGACAAAGATGGTGAACACCTTCTTTGCTTTGGTCTTCACTTCAAATACTTCCCTTGGGATTCCAGGACCATGGAGGGAAGAGAAAATGAAATTGAAAGCCTTCCTCGAGTTGAGGAGGGGGGGTGGTCCATTGTGGGACAAAGAAAGTCATTACCTTGCTAATGAGTAAACAAGCTCAGTAGCTACTTGAGCGAGATGTAAGCACACACGAGGCACCTACATGTGACCAAGTTGTTGCGTGTGGGTATAGAAGGTTGTAAGCACCTATGATAAAAGTTGTTCTGAGTTTTTGTTCTGCATCAGTAAAGGAGTTCATGTCTATCTTGCCACATGTCATGGCTCTATGTTTTTTGTTTTTGTTTTTGTTTTTGGGTTTCAGTATTCCACATCAAAACATCATGTAGTGTACGGGGCATTAAAGTGTCACTGCCCCAATTCCAAGTACCTATCCCTGTACATTACAGAAGTCACGGGATCTGGCCCTTCCAGGTGGAGGGGGCGCTCTCTTGCTGCCTTGCAGTGGGTGCTGGAGGGTGCTTTCCTAGCCGTTCCAAGCTTTTCAGGTTTGTCTCAGTCCCAGGAACTCTCTCTCTCTCATCTTGTCTGATTTATTAATCTCAATTGCAATTAAATTGTATATATTGTGTTATGTTGTATTCTGATATTATAGTAAAATAAGTTTTCCTCCATAGATTGTTGCCGCTGTTCTTTTCTTCCCATTTTTTGTGGGACTGGGGTGGGGGGGGGGGGAGGGCAGAGGCCTGTCGCCCCTGTCACGGACATAGATTGATCTGGTCAAATCCGTGACAGATTTTTGGCACCCAATGTGGGGCAAGACTGCTTTTTAACTTTTTGAACGAATCTCTTTTTCTCTCTGCTCTTAGAGAGCTTCGTTAGGGAGCATTATCAGTAGTTCAGGTTTCTGTGCTGGAAAACCTGACATTGAAAGATTAGGCGTACTGCCAGTGTTCTGGGATATTTGTAAACTTTGAGCACTACTTAGTCTGAGTAGTGCCTTTTTTCCTTTTTTCCTTTTTTTTTCCCCTCCTCTTGTTACCTTCAATTCATTTACCCTTTTTTAGCAAGCACCAGCGATGAACCCACTCGTTATCGTGGGGGTGCTGGGTAAAGGATTTAAAGCAATGGTGTTAGTCACAACCTACTGGCCAATAATCCATCTCACACTTGTGTGTTTTGGAATTGCATCCGTATATAACTACCTAAGGGCACTGATGGAGACACCTATGTTTTACCTATTTGCAATGTGGTATGATTTGAACTTTGACATCTACATCCCAGAAGGAATGGCTAATTTCTCAAACAACTACATCCCAAATGGAATAGCTAATTTTACAAACAACACAATGTTCAGACCAGTCTCCGGGGTTTCTTCTCGGTTTGTCAAACGTTTTTTGAATCCTGAATTAATAGTCATGTTGGTGTGCGTGTCATCAATTCTCCTGAATGTATTCTTTATTTGTAATAAGGGGAAGGAGTCTTCTCCAAAACTAGAGAATGATAACTGGCAGGGGATATGGAGAGGTTTAGGAAAGGTCTTAGAAGCATGGGGACCCGCAGTGTCATGGGATTTTACTCTTGAACACCTGTGGGATCCTGAGAAACTAAGCCAGTATTTGAGTCAGGGACTATGCGGCTTACATAAATCTAAGGAGGTACAACTTATTTGGGGTTTGGCTTGTGCTTACCGTGCCCTATATAATACCATTCGGGAGAGAGAGAGTTTCCGAGCTGAGGTTCAAGCCAAAGGGGAAAATCCCCAAGTCAAATCTAATCAATCACAGGAGACACCAGTAACAATACCGGTTGCTCCTGTGGAGGGCAAGAAATGGAAACGAGTGTCTTCGCGTCTTGAACGAAAAAGAGAAGAAGAGGAGGAGGAGGAAGATCTAGGCGAGGGGCCCTCCTCAGAACCACCACCATCGCGAAAGGCAAAAGCGAAAACTAAGAGACATGCAGAAGAGAGTGATGAAGAGGAAGTCTCTATTACTACTCGCCGGCCTCTAAAGATGACTGAAATCCAAGGTTCAAGAAAGGAGTTCACACGGCGCCTGAATGAAAGTCTTGTTTCCTGGTTGGTTCGCTGTTGGGACAGTGGGGCCCATAGCTTGTCTCTGGATGGTAATGAAGCTCGCCAACTAGGTGCCATTGCCAGAGATCCAGCTATTGATGGAGGAATTAGTCGATGTTCGGATGAGGCTGCCTCCCTCTGGGAACGAGTGTTAACAGCTGTGAAGGAAAAGTATCCCTTCAAAAACGGTTTGAAGATTGCAATGAAAAAATGGGATACAGTTGAAAAGGGTATCCAGTATTTGAGGGAAATAGGCGTGGTGGAAATGTTGTATGACCCTGACTTTGTTCCTAACCACCCACAACAAAACCGCGACCCTGAAAAGGTGAGGACAACGCCTGAGATATGGCAGAAAATCATGACAACAGCGCCGGACAAATATGCCGCTACACTAACGTCAGTGTGTGACAGATACCAGGAACAACAGAGAACACCCTTAATTTATGAATTAATTGTTACGCTCCAAAACTACGAACAATTGCTGTCTCCAATTCATTCTGCCGTTGCTGCAATATCAAGAATGACGGAGCAAGTGTCTCAACTGATTAACCGTGACAAACCTGTAGCAGTATCAGAGACGCTGGATGAAGATCAGGATAATCAAATGAGTCTAGCGAAGGAGGTGAAGGAGATGAAGGAGATAATCCGAGCCCACCTAACTAAAGATGATAAACCTTCCTTCTTACGTGCACGATCAAAAATCTCAGCTGTTAGAGGCAGACGCTCTCCGGCTCAAGTAAGGAATAATACACCGCGAATTGTCTTATGGTATTACCTACGTGACCATGGAGAAGACATGGGGAAGTGGCACGGTCAACCTACTCCTGTACTACGAGCCCGGGTGAAAGAATTACAAGGCAGATCAACCACCAGTGCAGTTGCTCCAGTTACCACAGGTAATGAATAGAGGGGCCCTGCCCTCAGTCAGGGGGGGGAAAGGGATAATAGAGTATATTGGACTGTGTGGATTCGATGGCCTGGCACATCAGAACCACTGAAATATAAGGCCCTGGTGGACACTGGTGCACAGTGCACTCTGATGCCCTCGAGTCACCAAGGGACAGAATCAATCCATATTTCTGGAGTGACCGGGGGCTCTCAAGAATTGACTGTGTTGGAGGCTGGGATAAGCCTCACAGGTAAGGACTGGCAAAAACATCCTATTGTGACGGGCCCAGGGGCTCCATGTATACTAGGTATTGATTATCTCAGGAGGCGACATTTCAAGGATCCTAAGGGGTATCGATGGGCCTTTGGAATAGCTGCTGTGGACACAGACAACATTAAGCAGCTGTCTGTTTTGCCTGGCCTGTCCGAAGATCCGTCTGTTGCGGGGCTGCTGCGAGTGGAAAAGGAACAGGTACCAATTGCTACAAAAACGGTGCACAGGCGGCAGTACCGCACCAACAGGGATTCCTTGCTCCCCATTCATAAGTTGATTCGTCAACTGGAGAGCCAGGGAGTGCTCAGCAAAACTCACTCGCCTTTTAACAGCCCCATATGGCCAGTGCGTAAAGCCAGTGGAGAATGGAGGCTGACGGTGGACTACCGTGGCCTGAATGAAGTCACACCCCCACTGAGTGCTGCTGTGCTGGACATGTTAGAACTCCAGTACGAACTGGAGTCAAAAGTGGCCAAATGGTATGCCACCATTGACATTGCTAATGCCTTCTTTTCCATTCCTTTGGCCAAAGAATGTAAGCCACAATTTGCTTTCACCTGGAGGGGCGTTCAGTATACCTGGAACCGTTTGCACCAGGGGTGGAAACACAGCCCGACCATTTGCCATAGGTTGATTCAAACTGTATTGGAACAGGGCAGCGCTCCTGAGCACCTGCAGTACATTGATGACATCATTGTGTGGGGCGATACAGCACAAGAAGTCTTCACAAAAGGAGAGAGGATGATCCAAATTCTTCTGAGTGCTGGTTTTGCTATTAAGCGAAGCAAAGTGAAAGGACCTGCCCAGGAGATTCAGTTCCTAGGTATAAAGTGGCAAGATGGCCGTCGTCACATTCCGACAGACGTGATCGACAAAATCGCTGCTATGTCTCCACCCACTAGCAAAAGAGAGACACAATCTTTTCTGGGTGCAGTGGGCTTTTGGAGAATGCATGTTCCAAACTACAGCCTCATTGTAAGCCCCCTTTATTATGTGACGCGAATGAGAAATGAGTTTACATGGGGCCCTGAGCAGCAGCAGGCTTTTGAACAGATTAAACAGGAGATAGCCCATTTCGTGGCCCAAGGGCCAGTACGGACAGGACAGGGTATAAAGAACATCCTCTATACTGCTGCTGGAGAGAACAGTCCCACTTGGAGTTTGTGGCAAAGAGCCTCAGGAGAGACCCGAGGCCGACCCCTGGGATTCTGGAGTCGGGCATACAGAGGGTCTGAAGAGCACTACACTCCAACTGAAAAGGAGATTTTAGCCGCTTATGAAGGGGTTCGGGCTGCTTCCGAAGTAGTCGGTACTGAAACACAGCTCCTTCTGGCACCTCGACTGCCAGTGCTGAACTGGATGTTTAAAGGAAAGGTTCCCTCCACCCATCATGCTACTGATGCCACTTGGAGTAAGTGGATTGCACTGATTACACAACGAGCACGGATGGGGAACCTCAGCTGTCCAGGAATCCTAGAGATCATCATGGACTGGCCTGAAGGTAAAAAGTTTGGAACACCACCAGCAGAAGAAGTATCACGTGCTAAAGAAGCCCCACCATACAATGAACTACCAGAGAATGAAAAGAAATATGCCCTGTTCACAGATGGATCGTGTCGTATTGTGGGGAAGCATCGCAGATGGAAATCTGCTGTGTGGAGCCCCACACGACAAGTTGCAGAGGCCACTGAAGGGAAAGGCGAATCAAGCCAATTTGCAGAGGTAAAGGCTGTCCAACTGGCCTTAGATGTCGCTGAACGGGAGAGGTGGCCAATGCTCTATCTTTACACTGACTCATGGATGGTAGCAAATGCCTTATGGGGGTGGTTACAGCAGTGGGAGCAAAATAACTGGCAAAGAAGGGGTAAACCTATTTGGGCTGCTGAACTGTGGAAAGACATTGCTGCCCGAACAAAGACTATGGTTGTAAAGGTGCGCCATGTAGATGCTCATGTGCCCAAGAGTCGGGCTACTGAAGAACAGCAAAACAACCATCAGGTAGACCGAGCTGCCAGAATTGAGGTGGCTCAAATAGACCTGGACTGGCAGAACAAGGGTGAATTATTTCTGGCTCGGTGGGCCCATGAGACCTTCAGGTCATCAAGGGAGAGATGCAACATACAAATGGGCTAGAGACCAAGGGGTGGACTTAACTATGGATGCCATTGCACAGGTTATTCATAACTGTGAAACATGTGCCATCATCAAACAAGCCAAGAGGATGAAACCTCTGTGGGAGGAAGGGCGATGGCAAAAGTACAAATATGGGGAGGCATGGCAGGTTGATTATATCACCTTGCCACGATCTCGCAATGGTAAGCATTATGTGCTTACTATGGTGGAGGCAACCACTGGGTGGCTTGAAACATATGCAGTACCCCATGCTACCGCCCGAAACACCATACTGGGTCTCGAGAAACAAGTCCTGTGGCGACATGGCACCCCAGAAAGGATTGAGTCAGATAATGGGACTCATTTCAAAAATTCTCTTGTAAATACTTGGGCCAAAGATCATGGCATTGAGTGGATTTACCATATTCCTTATCATGCTCCAGCCTCTGGTAAAATTGAACGATACAATGGATTGTTAAAAACGATGCTAAAAGCACTGGGTGGCGGAACATTTAAGCACTGGGAGAAGCATTTGGCAGAAGCCACCTGGTTAGTCAATACCAGAGGATCTATTAATCGTGATGGTCCTAATCAATCCAGTTCCCTACATACCGTAGAGGGAGATAAAGTCCCTGTTGTACATGTAAAGAACATGTTAGGAAAGGCAGTTTGGGTTCTTCCAGCTTCTGGAAAGGGCAAACCTCTCCGTGGTACAGTTTTTGCCCAGGGACCAGGATCCACTTGGTGGGTAATGCAGAAGAATGGGGATGTCCAGTGTGTACCACAAGGAAACTTGATGCCGGGGGAGTGCAGTTACTAATTCTATGTATATGTATATAGCCATGTGTGCATTTTAATCATTTTTTGTTTGTTTGTATATATGTATATATATTTTAAGCATGATGTAACGATGTAGAATAAGGGGTGGAATGTCATGGTTCTATGTTTTTTGTTTTTGTTTTTGTTTTTGGGTTTCAGTATTCCACATCGAAACATCATGTAGTGTACGGGGCATTAAAGTGTCACTGCCCCAATTCCAAGTACCTATCCCTGTACATTACAGAAGTCACGGGATCTGGCCCTTCAGGGTGGGGGGGGCGCTCTCTTGCTGCCTTGCAGTGGGTGCTGGAGGGTGCTTTCCTAGCCGTTCCAAGCTTTTCAGGTTTGAATCGGTCCCGGGAACTCTCTCTCTCTCATCTTGTCTGATTTATTAATCTCAATTGCAATTAAATTGTATCTATTGTGTTATCTTGTATTCCAATATTATAGTAAAATAAGTTTTCCTCCATAGATTGTTGCCGCTGTTCTTTTCTTCCCTTCCTTCCTTCCCATTTTTTGTGGGACTGGGGTGGGGGGGGGGGGGGGAGGGCAGAGGCCTGTCGCCCCTGTCACGGACATAGATTGATCTGGTCAAATCCGTGACACCACACCAGCAAGGGAGCTCGCAGCCACAATTGGCACCCGAACAAGGACATGAAAAACAGACCGGTTCTGAAGAAGCTCTATTGAAAAGAGAGCTGAAAGAGAGCTCTATCAAGAAGAGAGTTGAAAGAAACTCTATAGAGAAGAAGGCTGAAAGAAGTCCTATAGAGAGGGCTGGAAGAGGCCATATACTGCTGAAAGAAGTGCAAGACTGAGACAAGTCTTACCGTCCCCAGCTGTTCCAAGTGCCTTTTTCTGGATGAAGGTAAGCAATTGCATACCATGGGGAACAAAATGACGAAACATTTCTGGGAAAAAAAAAAAATGACAAACAGTTCTGAAATGAAAAATGTCCTCGTAAAATTGTGGGGTGCATCCACTAGAGGTGATGGGATGGTGTCCAGGTTAAAAACCTTGAGAAAAAATTTTGAAGTCTTGAAAAGTCATACAGGCTCATCATTGGCTGCCTCTGATTCATCCGAAGATGAAGGAGACACTGGCTTCTCGTTGGGCTCACCGGCTGTGCCATCAGCTCCTTCATTATCATCGCCACGGGGGTCTTCGCTGCCTCCTCTTCCAAAGGTCCTGATGACCCTTTTGATCCTAGCTCAACAGATCTTAAGAAAGAGCCGGATGTTTCTCCCAGATCCACATGGTATGTGGGCACTTACTCGGAGGGAGGCTAGGAAAGCTGGAGACGCAGATATGTTGAGGGCTTTCTCTGTCATTGTGGCCCCGGGACAAGAGCCGTGGTGGGAGGCTTTGTCATATATTGTCCTGCGAGACACTGTGTGGGAATTGAAATGCAGGGGGTTGACACAGTCAGGCAAATGAAAACTTGTTGCTGCAGCAAAGAAACTTTCTTTGGGCTGTAGATGAGAATGCCTTGATGAGGGAGGGGGATTTCTCCACCCCAGCTCAACAGGCATATAGATATATGTTAAGCATGTTGTGGTTTTGTGATTTTTGTCGTCAGTATGCCAAGTCAGAACATCATCTAAAACAATGGGAGTTAAAGAGTTAATGTTCTGGTTCCATGGACTATCTTTTATGGGCATTTTGGGTCTTCGGATGGGAGGAGAGGAGTGGCATTCCTGGAGGACCTGGCGCGCAGAGGAAGAAAGGTGGAGGTCCTGGCAGGATACCAGCTGCTCACTGTTTGCCGCTAAGAAAAGCACATGCTTCCCCTGCAGTCTGCTAAAGACTACTTCGTGTACTATCTCGTATTTTGGATACTCTTGTCTCTCTCAATTTGTTTGAATTTGTTAGATATAGTAAATTACAGATCCTCCTCAGATCGTTGCCGTTGCTCACTAGCAAAAGAGAGACACAATCTTTTCTGGGTGCAGTGGGCTTTTGGAGAATGCATGTTCCAAACTACAGCCTCATTGTAAGCCCCCTTTATTATGTGACGCGAATGAGAAATGAGTTTACATGGGGCCCTGAGCAGCAGCAGGCTTTTGAACAGATTAAACAGGAGATAGCCCATTTCGTGGCCCAAGGGCCAGTACGGACAGGACAGGGTATAAAGAACATCCTCTATACTGCTGCTGGAGAGAACAGTCCCACTTGGAGTTTGTGGCAAAGAGCCTCAGGAGAGACCCGAGTCTGACCCTTGGGATTCTGGAATCGAGCCCACAGGGGGTTGGAAGAGGGCTACACTGCAACTGAGAAGGTGATCTTAGCCGCATATGAGGGGGTTCGGGCTGCTTCTGAATTAGGCGGTACTGACACACAGCTCCTTCTGGCACCTCGACTGCCAGTGCTGAACTGGATGTTTAAAGGAAAGGTTCCCTCCACCCATCATGCTACTGATGCCACTTGGAGTAAGTGGATTGCACTGATTACACAACGAGCACGGATGGGGAACCTCAGCCGTCCAGGAATCCTAGAGGTCATCATGGACTGGCCTGAAGGTAAAAAGTTTGGAACACCACCAGGAGAAGAAGTAGCTCGTGCTAAAGAGGCCCCACCATACAATGAACTACCACAGAATGAAAAGAAATACGCCCTGTTCACAGATGGATTGTGTCGTATTGTGGGAAACCATTGCAGATGGAAATCTGCTGTGTGGAGCCCCACACGACAAGTTGCAGAGGCCACTGAAGGGAAAAGGGAATCAAGCCAATTTGCAGAGGTAAAGGCTGTCCAACTGGCCTTAGATGTTGCTGAGCGGGAGAGGTGGCCAATGCTTTATCTCTACACTGACTCATGGATGGTAGCAAATGCCTTATGGGGGTGGTTACAGCAGTGGGAGCAAAATAACTGGCAAAGAAGGGGTAAACCTATTTGGGCTGCTGAACTGTGGAAAGACATTGCTGCCCGAACAAAGACTATAGTTGTGAAGTTGCGCCATGTAGATGCTCATGTGCCCAAGAGTCGGGCTACTGAAGAACAGCAAAACAACCATCAGGTAGACCGAGCTGCCAGAATTGAGGTGGCTCAAATAGACCTGGACTGGCAGAACAAGGGTGAATTATTTCTGGCTCGGTGGGCCCATGAGACCTTCAGGTCATCAAGGGAGAGATGCAACATACAAATGGGCTAGAGACCAAGGGGTGGACTTAACTATGGATGCCATTGCACAGGTTATTCATAACTGTGAAACATGTGCCATCATCAAACAAGCCAAGAGGATGAAACCTCTCTGGGAGGAAGGGCGATGGCAAAAGTACAAATATGGGGAGGCATGGCAGGTTGATTATATCACCTTGCCACGATCTCGCAATGGTAAGCATTATGTGCTTACTATGGTGGAGGCAACCACTGGGTGGCTTGAAACATATGCAGTACCCCATGCTACCGCCCGAAACACCATACTGGGTCTCGAGAAACAAGTCCTGTGGCGACATGGCACCCCAGAAAGGATTGAGTCAGATAATGGGACTCATTTCAAAAATTCTCTTGTAAATACTTGGGCCAAAGATCATGGCATTGAGTGGATTTACCATATTCCTTATCATGCTCCAGCCTCTGGTAAAATTGAACGATACAATGGATTGTTAAAAACGATGCTAAAAGCACTGGGTGGCGGAACATTTAAGCACTGGGAGAAGCATTTGGCAGAAGCCACCTGGTTAGTCAATACCAGAGGATCTATTAATCGTGATGGTCCTAATCAATCCAGTTCCCTACATACCGTAGAGGGAGATAAAGTCCCTGTTGTACATGTAAAGAACATGTTAGGAAAGGCAGTTTGGGTTCTTCCAGCTTCTGGAAAGGGCAAACCTCTCCGTGGTACAGTTTTTGCCCAGGGACCAGGATCCACTTGGTGGGTAATGCAGAAGAATGGGGATGTCCAGTGTGTACCACAAGGAAACTTGATGCCGGGGGAGTGCAGTTACTAATTCTATGTATATGTATATAGCCATGTGTGCATTTTAATCATTTTTTGTTTGTTTGTATATATGTATATATATTTTAAGCATGATGTAACGATGTAGAATAAGGGGTGGAATGTCATGGTTCTATGTTTTTTGTTTTTGTTTTTGTTTTTGGGTTTCAGTATTCCACATCGAAACATCATGTAGTGTACGGGGCATTAAAGTGTCACTGCCCCAATTCCAAGTACCTATCCCTGTACATTACAGAAGTCACGGGATCTGGCCCTTCAGGGTGGGGGGGGCGCTCTCTTGCTGCCTTGCAGTGGGTGCTGGAGGGTGCTTTCCTAGCCGTTCCAAGCTTTTCAGGTTTGAATCGGTCCCGGGAACTCTCTCTCTCTCATCTTGTCTGATTTATTAATCTCAATTGCAATTAAATTGTATCTATTGTGTTATCTTGTATTCCAATATTATAGTAAAATAAGTTTTCCTCCATAGATTGTTGCCGCTGTTCTTTTCTTCCCTTCCTTCCTTCCCATTTTTTGTGGGACTGGGGTGGGGGGGGGGGGGGGAGGGCAGAGGCCTGTCGCCCCTGTCACGGACATAGATTGATCTGGTCAAATCCGTGACACCACACCAGCAAGGGAGCTCGCAGCCACAATTGGCACCCGAACAAGGACATGAAAAACAGACCGGTTCTGAAGAAGCTCTATTGAAAAGAGAGCTGAAAGAGAGCTCTATCAAGAAGAGAGTTGAAAGAAACTCTATAGAGAAGAAGGCTGAAAGAAGTCCTATAGAGAGGGCTGGAAGAGGCCATATACTGCTGAAAGAAGTGCAAGACTGAGACAAGTCTTACCGTCCCCAGCTGTTCCAAGTGCCTTTTTCTGGATGAAGGTAAGCAATTGCATACCATGGGGAACAAAATGACGAAACATTTCTGGGAAAAAAAAAAAATGACAAACAGTTCTGAAATGAAAAATGTCCTCGTAAAATTGTGGGGTGCATCCACTAGAGGTGATGGGATGGTGTCCAGGTTAAAAACCTTGAGAAAAAATTTTGAAGTCTTGAAAAGTCATACAGGCTCATCATTGGCTGCCTCTGATTCATCCGAAGATGAAGGAGACACTGGCTTCTCGTTGGGCTCACCGGCTGTGCCATCAGCTCCTTCATTATCATCGCCACGGGGGTCTTCGCTGCCTCCTCTTCCAAAGGTCCTGATGACCCTTTTGATCCTAGCTCAACAGATCTTAAGAAAGAGCCGGATGTTTCTCCCAGATCCACATGGTATGTGGGCACTTACTCGGAGGGAGGCTAGGAAAGCTGGAGACGCAGATATGTTGAGGGCTTTCTCTGTCATTGTGGCCCCGGGACAAGAGCCGTGGTGGGAGGCTTTGTCATATATTGTCCTGCGAGACACTGTGTGGGAATTGAAATGCAGGGGGTTGACACAGTCAGGCAAATGAAAACTTGTTGCTGCAGCAAAGAAACTTTCTTTGGGCTGTAGATGAGAATGCCTTGATGAGGGAGGGGGATTTCTCCACCCCAGCTCAACAGGCATATAGATATATGTTAAGCATGTTGTGGTTTTGTGATTTTTGTCGTCAGTATGCCAAGTCAGAACATCATCTAAAACAATGGGAGTTAAAGAGTTAATGTTCTGGTTCCATGGACTATCTTTTATGGGCATTTTGGGTCTTCGGATGGGAGGAGAGGAGTGGCATTCCTGGAGGACCTGGCGCGCAGAGGAAGAAAGGTGGAGGTCCTGGCAGGATACCAGCTGCTCACTGTTTGCCGCTAAGAAAAGCACATGCTTCCCCTGCAGTCTGCTAAAGACTACTTCGTGTACTATCTCGTATTTTGGATACTCTTGTCTCTCTCAATTTGTTTGAATTTGTTAGATATAGTAAATTACAGATCCTCCTCAGATCGTTGCCGTTGCTCACTAGCAAAAGAGAGACACAATCTTTTCTGGGTGCAGTGGGCTTTTGGAGAATGCATGTTCCAAACTACAGCCTCATTGTAAGCCCCCTTTATTATGTGACGCGAATGAGAAATGAGTTTACATGGGGCCCTGAGCAGCAGCAGGCTTTTGAACAGATTAAACAGGAGATAGCCCATTTCGTGGCCCAAGGGCCAGTACGGACAGGACAGGGTATAAAGAACATCCTCTATACTGCTGCTGGAGAGAACAGTCCCACTTGGAGTTTGTGGCAAAGAGCCTCAGGAGAGACCCGAGTCTGACCCTTGGGATTCTGGAATCGAGCCCACAGGGGGTTGGAAGAGGGCTACACTGCAACTGAGAAGGTGATCTTAGCCGCATATGAGGGGGTTCGGGCTGCTTCTGAATTAGGCGGTACTGACACACAGCTCCTTCTGGCACCTCGACTGCCAGTGCTGAACTGGATGTTTAAAGGAAAGGTTCCCTCCACCCATCATGCTACTGATGCCACTTGGAGTAAGTGGATTGCACTGATTACACAACGAGCACGGATGGGGAACCTCAGCCGTCCAGGAATCCTAGAGGTCATCATGGACTGGCCTGAAGGTAAAAAGTTTGGAACACCACCAGGAGAAGAAGTAGCTCGTGCTAAAGAGGCCCCACCATACAATGAACTACCACAGAATGAAAAGAAATACGCCCTGTTCACAGATGGATTGTGTCGTATTGTGGGAAACCATTGCAGATGGAAATCTGCTGTGTGGAGCCCCACACGACAAGTTGCAGAGGCCACTGAAGGGAAAAGGGAATCAAGCCAATTTGCAGAGGTAAAGGCTGTCCAACTGGCCTTAGATGTTGCTGAGCGGGAGAGGTGGCCAATGCTTTATCTCTACACTGACTCATGGATGGTAGCAAATGCCTTATGGGGGTGGTTACAGCAGTGGGAGCAAAATAACTGGCAAAGAAGGGGTAAACCTATTTGGGCTGCTGAACTGTGGAAAGACATTGCTGCCCGAACAAAGACTATAGTTGTGAAGTTGCGCCATGTAGATGCTCATGTGCCCAAGAGTCGGGCTACTGAAGAACAGCAAAACAACCATCAGGTAGACCGAGCTGCCAGAATTGAAGTGGATCAAATAGACCTAGATTGGCAGAACAAGGGTGAATTATTCCTAGCTCGGTGGGCCCATGAGACCTCAGGTCATCAAGGGAGAGATGCAACATACAAATGGGCTAGAGATCGAGGGGTGGACTTAACTATGGATGCCATTGCACAGGTTATTCATAACTGTGAAACATGTGCCATCATCAAACAAGCCAAGAGGATGAAACCTCTCTGGGAGGAAGGGCGATGGCAAAAGTACAAATATGGGGAGGCATGGCAGGTTGATTATATCACCTTGCCACGATCTCGCAATGGTAAGCATTATGTGCTTACTATGGTGGAGGCAACCACTGGGTGGCTTGAAACATATGCAGTACCCCATGCTACCGCCCGAAACACCATACTGGGTCTCGAGAAACAAGTCCTGTGGCGACATGGCACCCCGGAAAGGATTGAGTCAGATAATCGGACTCATTTCAAAAATTCTCTTGTAAATACTTGGGCCAAAGATCATGGCATTGAGTGGATTTACCATATTCCCTATCATGCACCAGCCTCTGGTAAAATTGAACGATACAATGGATTGTTAAAAACGATGCTAAAAGCACTGGGTGGCGGAACATTTAAGCACTGGGAGAAGCATTTGGCAGAAGCTACCTGGTTAGTCAATACCAGAGGATCTATCAATCGTGATGATTCTAACCAATCCATTTCCCTACATACCGTAGAGGGAGATAAAGTCCCTGTTGTACATGTAAAGAACATGTTAGGAAAGGCAGTTTGGGTTCTTCCAGCTTCTGGAAAGGGCAAACCTCTCCGTGGTACAGTTTTTGCTCAGGGACCAGGATCCACTTGGTGTGTAATGCAGAAGAATGGGGATGTCCAATGAGTACCACAAGGAAACTTGCTGCCGGGGGAGTGCAGTCAGTAATTCTATGTATAGATACATATATATATAGCCATGTGTGAGTAATGCATTTTAATCATTTTTTGTTTTTTTGTATATATGTATATATATTTTAAGCATGATGTAACGATGTAGAACAAGGGATGGAATGTCATGGTTCTATGTTTTTTTGTTTTTGGGTTTCAGTATTCCACATCAAAACATCATGTAGTGTACGGGGTATTAAAGTGTCACTGCCCCATTCCCAGGTACCTATCCCTGTACATTACAGCAGTCAAGGGATCTGGCCCTTCCGGGTGGGGGAGCGCTGTCTTGCTGCCTTCCAGTGGGTGCTGGAGGGTGCTTTCCTAGCCGTTCCAAGCTTTTCAGGTTTGAATCGGTCCCGGGAACTCTCTGTCTCTCATCTTGTCTGATTTATTCATCTCAATTTCAATTAAATTGTACATATTGTGTTATCTTGTATTCCAATATTATAGTAAAATAAGTTTTCCTCCATAGATTGCTGCTGCTGTTCTTTTCACAGAATCACAGAATCACCCGGGTTGGAAGGGACCCCAAGGATCATGTAGTTCCAACCCCCCCTGCCTAGCAGGGCCACCAACATACACATTCAGATCAGGTTGCCCAGGACCCCATCCAACCTGGCCTTAAACACGTCCAAGGACGGGGCATCCACAACCTCCCTGGGCAGCCCGTTCCAGGGCCTAACCACTCTCCTAGTAAAGAACTTCCCCCTAACATCTAACCTAAGTCTTCCCTCCTTCAACTTAAAACCATTTCCCCTAGTCCTGCTGTTGTCAGCCCTTTTGAAGAGTTTACTCCCCTCCTGGGTGTAGGTTCCCTTCAGGTATTGATAGGCTGCAATGAGGTCACCCCGCAGCCTTCTCTTCTCCAGGCTGAACAAGCCCAACTCCCTCAGCCTGTCCTCATAGGGGAGGTGCTCCAGCCCCCTGATCATCTTAGTCGCCCTCCTCTGGACCCTTTCCAAAATCTCTATGTCTTTCTTGTACTGAGGGCTCCACACCTGGACACAATACTCCAGATGGGGCCTCACAAGAGCCGTGTAGAGAGGGACAATCACCTCCCTGTCCCTGCTGGCCACCCCTCTCCTGATGGAGCCCAGGATCCCATTTGCCTTTCGAGCTGCCAGAGCGCACTGCTGGCTCATATTCAGTCTCTCGTCCATCAGGACCCCCAGGTCCTTCTCTGCCGAGCTGCTCTCAAGGACCACTCCTCCCAGCCTGTACAGGTGCCTGGGGTTCTTCCGGCCCAAATGCAAAAACTTGCACTTTGCCGTGTTGAACCTCATCAGGTTCACCCGAGCCCAGCCCTCCAGCCTGTCGAGGTCCCTCTGAATGGCATCCCTTCCTTCCACCGTATCAACCGCACCACTCAGCTTGGTGTCGTCAGCAAACTTGCTGAGGGTGCACTCAATTCCCTCATCGATGTCATTAATAAAGATGTTAAAGAGCACCGGTCCCAAGACAGACCCTTGGGGGACACCACTTGTTACCGGCCTCCACCTGGACATAGAGCCATTGACCACCACCCTCTGTCTGCGGCCTTTCAACCAATTGCTTATCCATCGGGTCGTCCACCCATCAAATCCACTTCCCTCCAATTTGGAGATGAGGATGTGGTGGGGGACCATGTCAAAGGCCTTGCTCAGGTCCAGGTAAATGACATCGGTCGCCTTCCCTTCGTCCACCAATGCCGTCACTCCATCATAGAAGGCCACAAGATTAGTTAGGCATGACCTTCCTTTGGTGAAGCCGTGCTGGCTGTCTCGGATCACATGCTCATTCTTTATGTGACCGAGCATGTTGTCCAGGAGGATCTGTTCCATGATCTTCCCAGGCACGGAGGTGAGACTCACCGGCCTGTAGTTCCCCGGGTCCTCCCTGCTCCCCTTCTTGTATATGGGAGTGACGTGACCCTTCCTCCAGTCGTCCGGGACCTCACCTGACAGCCACGACTTCTCAAATATGATGGAGAGCGGCTCGGCAACCACCTCAGCCAGCTCCTTCAGGACCCTGGGATGCACGCCATCCGGCCCCATAGACTTGTATTCATTCAGTCTAAGGAGGCACTCTCGGACTTGCTCTGCCCTTACAGTGGGGAGGGATTTACCTCCTTGGTCCCCACATAGAGGTTTGGGGATGCAGGGTTCAGGGACGTGAAAAAGACTAGAATCCTGGCCACCAGTGAAGACCGAGGTGAAGAACTCATTCAGCACCTCGGCTTTCTCTTCATCTGTTGAAGCCAGTTCTCCTTTTAAATTTACCAAAGTAGGTACGCCCGTTTTGGCCTGTCTCTTCTGGGCAATGTACCTGTAAAAGGTTTTCTTATTGTTTTTCACGTCCCTTGCCAAGTTCAGTTCTGCCTGCGCCTTGGCTTCCCTGATCCCACGTCTGCAAGTCCGGACGGCATTCCTGTACTCTTCCCAGGTGACACAGCCTTGTTTCCAGAGCTTGTACACCCCTTTCTTCGCCCTCAGTTCTCTCAGCAGGTCCTTGCTGAGCCATGCCGGTTTCCTACCTCGCCTGCCCACTTTCTTATTCAGCGGAATGGAGACCTCTTGTGCTTCCAGGAGGGCCTCTTTGAAGAGCCGCCAGCTCTCCTCAACATCCATGTCTTTGAGGGCAGCGCGCCAGGGGATCTTGGCCAGCAATCCATTGAGTAGCTTGAAGTCTGCTCTTCTGAAGTTCAGTGTCCTGGTCCTGCTCTTTGCCAGGCCCACATCGCTTGAGATCACAAACTCAACCAGGGCGTGGTCGCTGGAGCCCAGGCAGCCTCCAACCTTGACGCCTTTGATGATCTCCTCGGCGTTGGTGAGCAGCAGGTCCAGCAACGCTTCACCTCTGGTCGGTCTGTCCAATACCTGAACCAGAAAGCTATCATCAATGGATTCCAAGAGCCTTCTGGAGCTCTTGCAGCTCGCCATGTGGTTTTCCCAGCAGATGTCCGGATGGTTGAAGTCCCCCACCAGGACAAGAGCCCGTGAGCCAGACATCTCACGCATCTGGAGCAAGAAAGCCTCGTCGACAGCCTCCCCTTGATCAGGTGGTCTGTAGTATACCCCTAACACCAGCTGACCTATATTTGTCCCATCTCTAATCCTAACCCACAGGCTCTCAACCTGTTCCTGACTGCTTCTCGTAGGGAGCTCCTCACAGTTTATCCAATCTCTGACATAGAGAGCAACTCCCCCACCCCTCCTACCTCGCCTATCTCTCCTAAAGAGTCTATAGCCGTCGACGGCAGTATCCCAATTGTGGGAGTCATCCCACCATGTTTCTGTGATAGCAACAAGGTCATAACTTCCCGAGTGCATCACAGTTTCCAGTTCCTCCTGCTTGTTACTCAGGCTGCGTGCGTTGGTATAAAGGCACTTCAGCCGGGCTAACCGTCTCGCCACTTTTCCCTTTATAAGGGATCTAGGATCCCCTAGAACAGCAGCATCCCCAGCATCCCCCTGCCCTAGTCCTTCCCTATGCACTCTGCCGTCATTGCCCATGGAGTTTGGTATAAGCCCTCGAATGACCCGTTCAATTCCAGTAGCCCTTATTGTGTCCCCTTCCCCCTTCATTCCTAGTTTAAAGACCTGTCAATGAGTCCCGCTAATTCTTCAGCTAAGAAGAATTTCCTCCCTTCATTCCTTCCCATTTTTTGTGGGACTGGGGTGGGGGGGGGAGGGCAGAGGCCTGTTGCACCTGTCACGGACATACATTGATCTGGTCAACTCCGTGGCAGCTATAAATCCCCAAAAGGTGCAAGGTCCAGGCCTGTCTATAAAGTTCCTGGGGGTGGTTTGGTCAGGAAAGATCTATGTGCTACCCAGTGCTGTTACAGTTAAGGTTCAGGTGTTCCCAGTCCCTACAACATCAAAGCAGCTGCAAGAGTTTCTAGGTATATTGGGTTATTGGCATTCCTTTATACCTCCCCTAGCGCAGCTGCTAAGGCCACTCTACAGACTCACAAGAAAGGGGCAGCTATGGGACTGGGGGAAAACCGAACAGGAAGCTTTCCAACAAGCAAAACTGGTAGTTAAATAAGCTCAGGCATTGGGTATATTTGGTCCTACCCTCCCAGACATTGGACGTTCATGTTACTCAAGACGGCTTCGGTTGGGGCCTGTGGCAACGCCAGAGTTCTGTTTGGACCCCCATTGGTTTCTGGTCTCAGGTTTGGCACGGAGCAGAAGAAAGATACAGTATGATTGACAAACAGTTATTGGCTGCCTATTCGGCATTACAGGCAGTAGAGCCAATAACTCAAACAGTTGCAGTTACAGTCAAGACCACTCTGCCAATTCAGGGGTGGGTGAAAGATCTGACCCACCTTCCTAAGACAGGGGTGGCTCAAGCACAAACAGTGGCACGATGGGTCGTCTACCTCAGCCAAAGGAGCAGTCTGTCTTCATCACCCTTGAAAGAAGAACTCCAGAAGATCCTAGGCCCAGAGACGTATCCTAGTGATGCACCAAAAGAAATACTGGTCGCTCCACGTGAGAAGAGTCCCGTTCAGGAGGGAAAATATCCTATCCCTGAAGATGCCTGGTACACAGATGGGTCCAGCAAGGGCAACCCGAGCAAGTGGAGAGCAATAGCATACCATCCTTCCACCGAGAAAATCTGGTTCGATGAGGGGGATTTTCAGAGCAGCCAATGGGCAGACCTGCGAGCCGTGTGGATGGTTATAACCAAGGAACCCGTTGATGGTATCCTGAACATTTGCGCAGATAGCTGGTCTGTGTACCGGGGGCTTACTCTTTGGATTGCACAGTGGGCCACCCAGGAATGGACTATCCACGCCCGACCGATCTGGGGCAAGGATATGTGGTTAGACATATTTACTGCTGGACTTATTTTCACTAATAGAGAAGGGCTTGTCAGGGAAGTAAAGGTCGGGGGCAGCTTGGGTTGTAGTGACCACGAGATGGTGGAGTTCAAGATCCTGAGTGGAAGAAGTAAAGCACAAAGTAGGATTGCTATCCTGGACTTTAGGAGAGCCAACTTCGATCTCTTTCGGGGCCTACTTGGAGCTGTCTCATGGGCTAGGGTGTTGGAAGGCAAGGGGGCCTGTGAGAGCTGGTCGGCATTTAAGCAGCTCTTCTTCCAAGCTCAGGATCAGTGTGTCCCTGTGAGGAAGAAATCGGGAAAGGGTGGCAGGAGACCTGTGTGGATGAGCAAGGAGCTCGTGCACAAACTCAAAGGAAAGAAGAAGGCCCATGAAATGTGGAAAAAGGGTCTGACTACTTGGGAAGAATACAGGAATGTTGTCAGGGTCTGCAGGGATGCGACAAGGAAGGCTAAAGCCCGCCTGGAATTAAATCTGGCGAAGGGGATAAAGGATAATAAAAAAGGTTTTTTCAAGTACATTAACAGTAAAAGGAAGACTAGGGAGAATGTGGCTCCCCTGCTAAGTGATGGGGGTGTACTGGTAACGGGGGATGCTGAGAAGGTGGAGATACTGAATGCCTTCTTTGCTTCTGTTTTCAGTGAAAAAGCTCCCCCTCGGGAATCTGAGACCCTGGAGGTTAGTGAGAGGATCTGGGGAATGGAAGACCTCCCTTCAGTCAGGGAAGAGGTTGTCCGGGAGCGCCTAGGCAACACCAATGTTCACAAATCCATGGGATCCGATGGGATTCATCCACGGGTGCTGAGGGAGCTGGCAGAGGTGATTGCTGAACTGCTTTCTGTCATCTTTGAGAGGTCTTGGAGGACGGGGGAGGTGCCTGAAGACTGGAAGATAGCCAACGTCACCCCGGTCTTCAAAAAAGGCAAGAAGGAAGACCCAGCCAATTATAGGCCAGTCAGCCTCACCTCTGTCCCTGGAAAGGTGATGGAACAGCTTGTACTGGATGTCATCTCCAGACAACTGGAAGAAGAGGAAGTTATCAGGAGTAGTCAGCACGGGTTCACAAGGGGGAGGTCGTGCTTGACCAACCTGGTAGCCTTCTATGATGTTGTCTCTGGCTGGGTGGATGGGGGCAGAGCAGTGGATGTAGTCTACCTTGATTTCAGCAAGGCATTTGATACTGTCCCCCACGACATCCTAATAACAAAGCTGAGGAAGTGTGGGATAGATGAGTGGACAGTGAGGTGGGTTGAGAACTGGCTGACTGGCAGAGCACAGAGGGTCGTTGTTGGTGGTGCAGAGTCCGGTTGGAGGCCTGTAATTAGCGGTGTTCCTCAGGGGTCTGTGCTGGGTCCGGTCTTGTTCAACATCTTCATCAATGACCTTGATGAGGGGATGGTGGCCACCCTCAGCAAGTTTGCCGATGATACGAAGTTGGGAGGATTGGCTGACACGCCTGAAGGCTGTGTTGCCATTCAGCGAGACCTGGATAGGCTGGAGAGCTGGGCAGAAAAAAACTGGATGAGGTTTAACAAAAGCAAGTGTAGAGTCTTGCATCTGGGGAGGAATAATTCCATGCACCAGTACAGGTTGGGGGATGACCTGCTGGAGAGGAGCTCTGCGGAGAGGGACCTGGGTGTCCTGGTGGACGACAGGTTGGCCATGAGCCAGCAGTGTGCCCTTGTGGCCAAGAGGGCCAATGGCATACTGGGGTGCATTAAAAAGAGCGTGGCCAGCAGGTCGAGGGAGGTGATCCTCCCCCTCTACTCTGCCCTGGTACGACCTCATCTGGAGTACCGTGTCCAGTTCTGGGCTCCCCAGTACAAAAAAGACAAGGATCTCTTGGAAAGAGTCCAGTGGAGAGCCACGAAGATGGTGAAGGGCCTGGAGCATCTCTCCTATGAGGAAAGGCTGAGTGAACTGGGTCTGTTCAGCCTTGAGAAAAGAAGACTGAGAGGGGACCTGTTCCAGGTCTATAAATATCTAAGGTGTGGGGGGCAGAATGGCGAGGCCAGACTGTTTTCAGTGGTGAGTGGAGACAGGACAAGGGGAAACGGCTGGAAACTGCAGCATAGGAAGTTCCGCACAAACATGTGCAAGAACTTCTTTACAGTGAGGTGATGGAGCACTGGAACAGGCTGCCCAGGGAGGTGGTGGAGTCTCCTTCTCTGGAGATGTTCAAGACCTGCCTGGATGCCTACCTGTGCGACCTGCTGTAGGGAACCTGCTTTGGCAGGGGGGTTGGACTCGATGATCTCTGGAGGTCCCTTCCAACTCCTACAATTCTGTGATTCCGTGATTCTGTGATATGGAATACGGTTAAACACAGGACTGTACGTGTCTACCATGTTTCTGGTCATCAGTCCCTACAGTCACCGGGAAACGATGAAGCCGACACACTGGCTCGATTTTGATGGATTGAGAATTCACCATCTGAGAACATTGCCCGCTGGTTACATCAGAAGCTACGGCATGCGGGACAAAAGACAATGTGGGCAGCTGCTAAAGCATGGGGACTGCCCATACAACTATCTGATATCGTCCAGGCATGCCAAGATTGCGACGCTTGCTCCAAGATGAGACCGAGATCGTTGCCCGAATCAACAGCCCATCTTGCTAGGGGACACAATCCTCTCCAGCGATAGCAGGTCGATTACATTGTGGCTTTTCCTCGCTACGAGGGGGCAAGATATGCCCTGACCTGTGTCGACACTGCAAGTGGGCTGCTGCAGGCCTATCCAGTACCGAGAGCAAACCAGGCATATACCATCAAGGCACTCACTGAACTGATGTCTGCCTACGGGACACCTCAAGTCATCGAGAGCTTCCAAGGGACTCAATTTACTGGTGCAACGATACAGCGCTGGGCAGAAGAAAATAACATTGAATGGCGATTCCACCTGCCATATAATCCAATGGGGGCAGGCCTCATCGAACGTTATAACGGTATTCTTGAGGCTGCCCTGAAGACATACTCCCAGTCCCTGCAGGGGTGGAAGAAAAGACTGTATGAAACCCTGCGGGACCTGAATGAAAGACCTCGAGATGGCAGACCCAGTGCCCTGAGAATGCTGCAGACGACATGGGCCACCCCGCTTAGGATCCAAATTACGGGCACTGATCATCAGGTAAGAACCCAGATTGGTAATGAAAATAATCTTCTGCTCCCTGCCTCTGAGAATTTAGAGCCGGGTACCCATACAATAAAATGGCCCTGGACGGTGCAGGTAGGACCCAAGTGGTGTGGCCTACTTGCACCTTGGGGGAGACTATTGGAGGTGGGAGGCTCAGTAGTCCCTCCAGTAATAGGTATGTGGCCTACTGATATTGTGGTCAACACTCCAAACTTTACTGCTAAAGGGACCCCCATCATGTCCCTGTGGCAGATCAGGACACCTCCTTTGGTGCCTGATATCGTTATGCAGCCACAGACATCCGGCCAAAAGGTGTGGTACAGGCGGCCAGGACATGCCCCAGTACAGGCGGAAGTGTTGACCCAGGATAGAAATACGGCCTGTATCTTGCCCTGGAGAGCAGACCTTCCCCTCCTGGTACCTCTGAAACATCTGTATTACTCCCCGTGAGTCTGTGAGCCTTCAGGATCACCGGAAGGAACAAAATGCCATCAAGTGTTCCAGTGTTGCTGTCAGATCACGTACAACACCACGTGATGGTCTGCATGGGACTGATGGAACATAGAACGGACCTGCACCTCAGCACCTCATGCCTCCAGTCACATCATCGTGCACTGGCCCATAGAAGAGTATGGACATCCACTGATCATCACTCGTCTTGAACTGTACCAACACACGTCGCGATAAAATTGTATAAGCGTCGCAATATAGCGGATCTCTGTATTAGGGAAAGCTTACCCTTTAGTTAACCTGATCACTGGTTCATGCTGTGAAGGGGTGGAGTGTATGGGACCTGCTGAGTCACTGCCTGAACCTCTGATTGATCACCTGAGGCGAGCCATGAGTCAGCCAGAGGAGCACAGGTGAAGGCAATTCACCTATTTAAGACCTATTTAAGAGCTGGTTACCAGTGAGTAAGGATTTTTTCTGCAGATTGCCTCTTCTGGTGTTTTGTAGGTGACCCCAGAATAAGGATAAGTTTTCCATTTATTTTTTTTTGTCATTATTGTCCACTTTGCTTAACTCTCTTGATTATATTGTGATTGTAGTATTTTGATATCCATTGATTATATACAGTGTTATCAGAAGATATAGGGTATGTGAACTCCTTACTTATTAGTGGAGGGATGAGAAATTTTAAAAGGGAAATGAAATCTTTAATGGAAGATTCTATTGGATTAGCAGAACAGTTTGATCAATTCTTGGTTATCTTTAACTTATAAAGTACTGAAACTTAACTGGGAACATCTTAAGAATAATAGGGGTAGAGGGATCAGGAATTATAGTTTCACTTTTTGAGACTACTGAATTAAAATGGGAAAATAGAACAGTCACAGTGCAATTGTTTTATGTGCCTGAAGTGGGGACAAATTAACTGGGGAGAGATTTAATAGTTAAATTAGGATTGCAGTTGAAAACTTGTGGAACAGGTATGAAGGTGTCAATGAATTTGTGTCTTGGTTTTATGATTTTTGGTCATCAGTATTCCACACCATAACATCATGTAAGGCTTTGGGGGGTGGGGTTTGATATCTGCTGAATGTTTGTCCGACAGGGGAGAATTACATTTCCCCGAGAGGCTTTGCTTTTAGCAAGGGTATATAACTCCATGCAAGGTCACCTGATTCCTCTTCTTCGCCTGCGCTTCGCCATCTGCACTTCGCCGTCTGTTCTTCAGTCTCTCAACTGGACTGCACTTCTCACCCCAGCATTGTGGTGAGGTCTATACATTTCAGACAGTCTCTCTCTCTCTCTCTCTCATTGTATTTAATTAATACTATATTTAGCAAAATCATTTGTTCCTCCTCAGGTTAGTGCTGTTGTTTTGAAGTATTTTGGGGTCCCCTGTTTCCCCTTTCCCGGAGGTGTGGATCCACAGATCCCTCCACCCTGCTGGTCATGGAACTGGCCTGGACCAGCCCATAAACCGTTGACATTTTTGGTGGAGAATGCGGGCACCACTTGCTTTCTAGCTGTTTAGACTCTCTGCTCTTGGAGAGTTTCATTGGGAAAGCTTATCTGTTTCACTGCTACTTTCTGAAAACGTGACCTTGAAAACTCCAGGCGGACTGCCAATAACCTAGGATATTTGTAAACTGTGAGCTTTACTATCTTGCCTCTGTTTTTTAAAAAATAAAAAAAAAATTAAAAAAAAAAAATGCTTTGTGTTGTGCAACTGACTTTTAAGGGGCTGCATGCTGCTGCTGCTCCTTTCCTAATGCTCAAAACATACTGGGCATTAATTAAGCTTGCCACCTTGCTCTACAGAGCAATCGGCATATACAATCAATTGAAAACATGGGTGGAAATATGGACCTGGCATGTTCATTCAATGTGGCATACAATTCTGGAGACAGCTGTTAATTTTACAGGACTGGGGATTTTTAAGGTTTCCAGTCTCACCATTCAACCTGTTATGCAGTTTTTGAATGAACACCTAGTCACATTACTTATGAGCAATACATTCAGGGAGATCATTTTGCTCAGTATTAGTATTTATTATATTTTGAGGATGTCCTCCCCAAAACCGGAGAATACTGAGTGGCAGGGAGTGTGGAAAGGTCTGGGAAAGACTTTAGACAAATGGAAATCTTCAGTCTCATGGAACTTTACTCCAGAACACCTGAAAGACCCTGAGAGTCTAAACAGCTATTTAAGGCAGGAATGTTGCAGCTTGGGCAGTTCCGAGGAAGCACGTTATTTGGGGCCTGGCTAATGCTTATCGGGTCTTATTCAATTCTATCCTGGAGAGGGAGAGAGAGAGCGAGAGTGCGAGAGCTTGTGAAATTGAAAGGGAGAGTCTCGGGAAACAGTTGAAAATGAGCGAGAGAGTCTCCTGCTCCAGAGGAAAAACCTCTGATCTGAGAGAGATGCCCTCCAAATTGAGAGAGACTCCCTGCAATCCGAACTCGACAATCTTCAATCTCAACAACACACCCTCCAGTCTGAGCTCATAATGGAACGAAACAAGCTCCAAGCTGAACTGGAGGATGAGAGCATTGGAACTGACCAACCTGATCAACCACAGGAGGCACCACAATTGATGTCACTTGCCCCTGTAAGAGGACAGAAAACGAAGCGAATCTCGACTAAGTTAGAAAGGAATAAAGAGGAGGAAAGAGGTCCAGAGGAGCAGCTCCGAGGTCCAAGAGAAGCACCCCTGAGTCCAGGGGAGGGGCCCTCAGTAAGACCACGGTCACCAGCGCCTACGAGGGCAAGAAGAAGTCCTGAAAGAGGAAGAGGTGAGCAAGATATCGTTACCTTTGTTGATCGATCTCTGAAAATGAATGAAATTGTGTCATGGTTCTATGTTTTTGTTTTTGTTTGTTTTTTTTTTTGTTTGTTTTTGGATTTCAGTATTCCACATCAAAACATCATGTAGTGTACGGAGCATTAAAGTGTCACTGCCCCAGTTCCAAGTTCCTATCCCTGTACATTACAGCAGTCACGGGATCTGGCCCTTCCGGGTGGGGGGGGCGCTCTCTTGCTGCCTTGCAGTGGGTGCTGGAGGATGCTTTCCTAGCCGTTCCAAGCTTTTCAGGTTTGAATCGGTCCCGGGAACTCTCTCTCTCTCATCTTGTCTGATTTATTAATCTCAATTTCAATTAAATTGTATATATTGTGTTATCTTGTACTCCAATATTATAGTAAAATAAGTTTTCCTCCGTAGATTGTTGCCGCTGCTCTTTTCCTCCCTTCCTTCTTTCCCATTTTTTGTGGGACTGGGGTGGGGGGGACGGCAGAGGCCTATCGCCCCTGTCACGGACATAGATTAATCTGGTCAACCCCGTGACAGATTTTGGCGCCCAACGTGGGGCAACTGCTTTTTAGCTTTTTAGCTTTTTGAACGAATCTCTTTTTCTCTCTGCTCTTAGAGAGCTTCGTTAGGGAGCATTATCAGTAGTTCAGGTTTCTGTGCTGGAAAACCTGACCTTGAAAGATTAGGCGTACTGCCAGTGTTCTGGGATATTTGTAAACTTTGAGCACTACTTAGTCTGAGTAGTGCCTTTTTTCCTTTTTTTTTCCCTCCTCTTGTTAGCTTCAATTCATTAACCCCTTTTTAGCAAGCACCAGTGATGAACCCACTCGTTATCGTGGGGGTGCTGGGTAAAGGATTTAAAGCAATGGTGTTACTCACAACCTACTGGCCAATAATCCATCTCACACTTGTGTGTTGTGGAATTGCATTCATATATAACTACCTAAGGGCACTGATGGAGACACCTATGTTTTACCTACTTGCAATGTGGTATGATTTGAATTTTGACATTTACATCCCAGAAGGAATGGCTAATTTCACAAACAGCTACATCCCAAATGGAATGGCTAATTTCACAAACAACTACATCCCAAATGGAATAGCTAATTTTACAAACAACACAATGTTCAGACCAGTCTCCGGGTTTTCTTCTCGGTTTGTCAAACGTTTTACGAATCTTGAATTAATACTCATGTTCTTGTTTGTGTCATCAATTCTCCTGAATGTACTCCAACGTATTTGTAATAAGGAGTCTCCTCCAAAACTAGAGAATGATGACTGGCAGGGAATATGGAGAGGTTTAGGAAAGGTCTTAGAAGCATGGGGACCTGCAGTGTCATGGGATTTTACTCTTGAACACCTGTGGGATCCTGAGAAACTAAGCCAGTATTTGGGTCAGGGACTATGCGGCTTACATAAATCTAAGGAGGTACAACTTATTTGGGGTTTGGCTTGTGCTTACCGTGCCCTATATAATACCATTCGGGAGAGAGAGAGTTTCCGAGCTGAGGTTCAAGCCAAAGGGGAAAATCCCCAAGTCAAATCTAATCGATCACAGGAGACACCAGTAACAATACCGGTTGCTCCTGTGGAGGGCAAGAAATGGAAACGAGTGTCTTCGCGTCTTGAACGAAAAAGAGAAGAAGAAGAGGAGGAGGAGGAAGATCTAGGCGAGGGGCCCTCCTCAGAACCACCACCGCGAAAGGCAAAAGGGAAAACTAAGAGACGGGCAGAAGAGAGTGATGAAGAAGAAGTCTATATTACTACTCGCCGGCCTCTAAAGATGACTGAAATCCAAGGTTCAAGAAAGGAGTTTACACGGCGCCCGAATGAAAGTCTTGTTTCCTGGTTGGTTCGCTGTTGGGACAATGGGGCCCATAGCTTGTCTCTGGATGGTAATGAAGCTCGCCAACTAGGTGCCATTGCCAGAGATCCAGCTATTGATAGAGGAATTAGTCGATGTTCGGATGAGGCTGCTTCCCTCTGGGAACGAGTGTTAACAGCCGTGAAGGAAAAGTATCCCTTCAAAAATGGCTTGAAGATTGCAATGAAAAAATGGGATACAGTTGAAAAGGGTATCCAGTATTTGAGGGAAATAGGCGTGGTGGAAATGTTGTATGACCCTGACTTTGTTCCTAACCACCCACAACAAAACCGCGACCCTGAAAAGGTGAGGACAACGCCTGAGATATGGCAGAAAATCGTGACAACAGCGCCGGACTAATATGCCTCTACACTAATGTCAGCGTGTGACAGATTCAACGCACAACAGAGAACGCCCTTAGTTTATGAATTAATTGTTACGCTCCAAAACTACGAACAATTGCTGTCCCCCATTCATGCTGCTGTTGCTGCAATATCAAGAATGATGACGGAGCAAGTGTCTCAACTGATTAACCGTGACAAACCTGTAGCAGTATCAGAAACGCTTGATGAAGATCAGGATAATCAAAAGAGTCTATCGAAGGATATGAAGGAGATGAAGGAGATGATAAAATGTATGCAAGCCCACCTAACTAAAGACGAAGAACCTTCCTTCTCACGTGCACCATCAAAGATCTCAGCTGTTAGAAGCAAACGCTGTCCGGCTCAAGTAAGGGGTAATACACCGCGAATTGCCTTATGGTATTACCTACGTGACCATGGAGAAGACATGGGGAAGTGGCACGGTCAACCTACTCCTGTACTACGAGCCCGGGTGAAAGAATTACAAAGCAGATCAACCACCAGTACAGTTGCTCCAGTTACCACAGGTAATGAATAGGGGAGCCCTGCCCTCAGTCGGGGGGGGAAAGGGATAATAGAGTATACTGGACTGTGTGGATTCGATGGCCTGGCACATCAGAACCACTGAAATATAAGGCACTGGTGGACACTGGTGCACAGTGCACTCTGATGCCCTCGAGTCACCAAGGGACAGAATCAATCCATATTTCTGGAGTAACCGGGGGCTCTCAAGAATTGACTGTGTTGGAGGCTGAGATAAGCCTCACTGGTAAGGACTGGCAAAAACATCCTATTGTGACGGGCCCAGGGGCTCCATGTATACTAGGTATTGATTATCTCAGAAGGGGGCATTTCAAGGACCCTAAGGGGTATTGATGGGCCTTTGGAATAGCTGCTGTGGACACAGACAACATTAAGCAGCTGTCTGTTTTGCCTGGCCTGTCAGAAGATCCGTCTGTTGTGGGGCTGCTGCGAGTAAAAGAGCAACAGGTACCGATTGCCACAAAAACGGTGCACAGGCGGCAGTACCGCACCAACAGGGATTCTTTGCTCCCCATTCATAAGTTGATTCGTCAACTAGAGAGCCAGGGAGTGATCAGCAAAACTCACTCGCCTTTTAACAGCCCCATATGGCCAGTGCGTAAAGCCAGTGGAGAATGGAGGCTGACGGTGGACTACCGTGGCCTGAATGAAGTCACACCCCCACTGAGTGCTGCTGTGCCGAACATGTTAGAACTCCAGTATGAACTGGAGTCAAAAGCAGCTAAGTGGTATGCCACCATTGACATTGCTAATGCCTTCTTTTCCATCCCTTTGGCCAAAGAATGTAAGCCACAGTTTGCTTTCACATGGAGGGGCATTCAGTATACCTGGAACCGTTTGCCCCAGGGGTGGAAACACAGCCCGACCATTTGCCATGGGTTGATCCAAACTGTATTGGAACAGGGCAGCGCTCCTGAGCACCTGCAGTACATTGATGACATCATTGTGTGGGGCGATACAGCAGAAGAAGTCTTTACAAAAGGAGAGCGAATGATCCAAATTCTTCTGAGTGCTGGTTTTGCTATTAAGTGAAGCAAAGTGAAAGGACCTGCCCAGGAGATTCATTTCCTAGGTATAAAGTGGCAAGATGGCCGTCGTCACATCCCGACAGATGTGATCGACAAAATCACTGCTATGTCTCCACCCACTAGCAAAAGAGAGACACAATCTTTTCTGGGTGCAGTGGGCTTTTGGAGAATGCATGTTCCAAACTACAGCCTCATTGTAAGCCCCCTTTATCATGTGACGCGAATGAGAAATGAGTTTACATGGGGCCCTGAGCAGCAGCAGGCTTTTGAACAGATTAAACAGGAGATAGCCCGTGCCGTGGCCCTAGGGCCAGTACGGACGGGACAGGGTATAAAGAACATCCTCTACACCGCTGCTGGAGAGAATGGTCCCACTTGGAGTTTGTGGCAAAGAGCCTCAGGAGACACCCGAGGCCGACCCCTGGGATTCTGGAGTCGAGCCTACAGGGGGTCGGAAGAGGGCTACACTCCAACTGAGAAGGAGATCTTAGCCGCTTATGAGGGGGTTTGGGCTGCTTCTTAAGTAATCGGTTCTGAAACACAGCTCCTTCTGGCACCTCGACTGCCAGTGCTGAACTGGATATTCATGGGAAAGGTTCTCTCCACCCATCATGCTACTGATGCCACTAGGAGTAAGTGGATTGCACTGATTACACAACGAGCACGGATGGGGAACCTCAGCCGTCCAGGAATCCTAGAGGTCATCATGGACTGGCCTGAAGGTAAAAAGTTTGGAACACCACCAGGAGAAGAAGTATCACGTGCTAAAGAAGCCCCACCATACAATGAACTACCAGAGAATGAAAAGAAATATGCCCTGTTCACAGATGGATCGTGTCGTATTGTGGGAAAGCATTGCAGATGGAAATCTGCTGTGTGGAGCCCCACACGACAAGTTGCAGAGGCCACTGAAGGGAAAAGGGAATCAAGCCAATTTGCAGAGGTAAAGGCTGTCCAACTGGCCTTAGATGTTGCTGAACGGGAGAGGTGGCCAATGCTCTATCTTTACACTGACTCATGGATGGTAGCAAATGCCTTATGGGGGTGGTTACAGCAATGGGAACAAAATAACTGGCAAAGAAGGGGTAAACCTATTTGGGCTGCTGAACTGTGGAAAGACATTGCTGCCCGAACAAAGACTATAGTTGTAAAGGTGCGTCATGTAGATGCTCATGTGCCCAAGAGTCGGGCTACTGAAGAACAGCAAAATAACCATCAGGTAGACCGAGCTGCCAGAATTGAGGTGGCTCTAATAGACCTGGACTGGCAGAACAAGGGTGAATTATTTCTGGCTCGGTGGGCCCATGAGATCTCAGGTCATCAAGGGAGAGATGCAACATACAAATGGGCTAGAGACCGAGGGGTGGACTTAACTATGGATGCCATTGCACAGGTTATTCATAAGTGTGAAACATGTGCCATCATCAAACAAGCCAAGAGGATGAAACCTCTGTGGGAGGAAGGGCGATGGCAAAAGTACAAATATGGGGAGGCATGGCAGGTTGATTATATCACCTTGCCACGATTTCGCAATGGTAAGCGTTATGTGCTTACTATGGTGGAGGCAAGCACTGGGTGGCTTGAAACATATGCAGTACCCCATGCTACTGCCCGAAACACCATACTGGGTCTCGAGAAACAAGTCCTGTGGCGACATGGCACCCCAGAAAGAATTGAGTCAGATAATGGGACTCATTTCAAAAATTCTCTTGTAAATACTTGGGCCAAAGATCATGGCATTGAGTGGATTTACCATATTCCCTATCATGCACCAGCCTCTGGTAAAATTGAACGATACAATGGATTGTTAAAAACGATGCTAAAAGCACTGGGTGGCGGAACATTTAAGCACTGGGAGAAGCATTTGGCGGAAGCCACCTGGTTGGTCAATACCAGAGGATCTATCAATCGTGATGGTCCTAACCAATCCAGTTCCCTACACACCATAGAGGGAGATAAAGTCCCTGTTGTACATGTAAAGAACATGTTAGGAAAGGCAGTTTGGGTTCTTCCAGCTTCTGGAAAGGGCAAACCTCTCCGTGGTACAGTTTTTGCCCAGGGACCAGGATCCACTTGGTGGGTAATACAGAAGAATGGGGATGTCCAATGTGTACCACAAGGAAACTTGATGCCGGGGGAGTGCAGTTACTAATTCTATGTATATAGCCATGTGTGCATTTTAATCATTTTTTGTTTGTTTGTATATATGTATATATATTTTAAGCATGATGTAACGATGTAGAATAAGGGGTGGAATGTCATGGTTCTATGTTTTTGTTTTTGTTTGGGTTTTTTTTGTTTGTTTTTGGATTTCAGTATTCCACATCAAAACATCATGTAGTGTACGGAGCATTAAAGTGTCACTGCCCCAGTTCCAAGTTCCTATCCCTGTACATTACAGCAGTCACGGGATCTGGCCCTTCCGGGTGGGGGGGGGCGCTCTCTTGCTGCCTTGCAGTGGGTGCTGGAGGATGCTTTCCTAGCCGTTCCAAGCTTTTCAGGTTTGAATCGGTCCCAGGAACTCTCTCTCATCTTGTCTGATTTATTAATCTCAATTTCAATTAAATTGTATATATTGTGTTATCTTGTATTCCGATATTATAGTAAAATAAGTTTTCCTCTATAGATTGTTGCCGCTGCTCTTTTCCTCCCTTCCTTCCTTCCCATTTTTGTGGGACTGGGGTGGGGGGGGAGGGCAGAGGCCTGTCGCCCCTGTCACGGACATAGATTGATCTGGTCAACCCCGTGACAAATTGAAAGTCTCGGAAAAGACTTCTCATGCCACCCAAATGAGCCTATTCTCACCTGGTTACTTGGATGCTGGGACAATGGGATCAACAGTGTGTGGAGAGATAGCAGAGAAGCTTGGCAACGGGGTGGCATTGCTAGGGACTCAGCCATTGACAGAGGTATTAGTACATGCGAGAACACAGCCTTCATCCTCTGGAAGTGGATGTTGTTAGCTGTGAAAGAAAGATACCCCTTCAAAGACGATCTGATGCCTGAGAAAAAGAAATGGGCTGATATGGAAGAAGGCATCCGTTATTTGAGAGAATGTGCTGTGGTGGAAACACTACATAGCCCCGATTTCATTCCTGATGAGCCAGACCAAGAGCATGATCCTGAGAGAGCCAGGTGTACACCAAAAATGTGGCATACATCCACAAAGACTGCACCAGAAAGGTACGCCAGTACATTTGCAGCAATCTATGGCAGAGGGGAAAGAAGATCCCTTATAAATGAACTGATTAATAAACTTCAAGACTTGGAGTTATATTTAAGCCCTCTACGAGTTAGTGTTTCAGCCATTGCAAAAGTAGCTGAAAAGCTGGACAGAATGGATAAAAAACAAGAAGATATAATACACAAACTATCAATTGTGCCTGATGCTGATGAATCCATGGTGGTAACAGAAACATCCCATGAGGAACAGAATTCCCAAAACAGCTTACTGGAGGGGCTGATCAACTTGGTTTCCTCCCAGCCAGTGTCATCCAATGTCTCAGCTATCAAAAGAAGACGTTCTCCTCGAACAAGTGACAACAGTAACACCACGTCACGTTTTGCCTTGTGGCATTACCTACGTGACCATGGAGAAGATATGAAGAAGTGGCATAAGCAACCTACTCCAGCACTTGAAGCACAAGTAAAAGAGTTACAAGACAAATCAACCACAAAGGTGAACTTCTCCAAAAAGGTAATTGCTCCAGTTGCTGCAGACAATGGAGGTAACAAATAGAGGGGCCCTGCCCCCAGCCAGGGCAGGGATAGGGATAATAGAGTATATTGGACTGTGTGGATTAGATGGCCTGACACATCAGAACCACAGAAATATAAGGCCCTGGTGGACACTGGAGCACAGTGCGCTCTAATGCCCTCCAGTCACCAAGGGACAAAATCAATTTATATTCATGGGGTGACTGGGGGTTCCCAAGAACTGACTATGCTGGAGGCTGAAATCAGCCTGACTGTTAAAGACTGGCAAAAGCACCCTCTTGTGACTGGCCCAGGGGCTCCATGTATACTTGGTATCGATTGCCTCAGAAGGGGATATTTTAAGGATCCCAAAGGGTATCGATGGGCCTTTGGAATAGCTGCTGTAGACAAAGAAGATGTTAAGCAGTTGTCTGTTTTGCCTGGCCTATCAGAAGATCCATCTGTTGTGGGGTTGCTACGAGTAAAAGAGCAACAGGTACCGATTGCTACAAAAATGGTGAACAGACGGCAGGAACGCACCAACAGGGATTCTTTGCTCCCCATTCAGAAGTTAATTCGTCAATTAGAGAATCTGGGAGTGATCAGCAAAACTCACTCGCCCTTTAACAGCCCCATATGGCCAGTGCGTAAAGCCAGTGGAGAATGGAGGCTGACGGTGGACTACCGTGGCCTGAATGAAGTCACACCCCCACTGAGTGCTGCTGTGCCGGATGTGTTAGAACTCCAGTATGAACTGGAGTCAAAAGCGGCCAAATGGTATTCCACCACTGACATTGCTAACGCCTTCTTTTCCATTCCTTTGGCCAAAGAATCTAGACCACAGTTTGCTTTCACCTGGAGGGGCATTCAGTATACCTGGAACTGTTTGCCCCAGGGGTGGAAACATAGCCTGACCATTTGTCATGGGTTGATCCAAGCTGCCCTGGAACAAGGAGGTGCTCCTGAGCACTTATAGTACATTGATGACATCATTGTGTGAGGCAACACAGCAAAGGAAGTTTATGAGAAAGGAGAGCAAATAATCCAGATCCTTCTCTGTGCTGGTTTTGCTATTAAGCGAAACAAAGTGAAAGGACCTGCCCAGGAAATTCAGTTCCTAGGCATATAGTGGCAAGATGGCCGTTGTCACATCCCAACAGATGTGGTTGACAAAATTGCTGCCATGTCTACCTCCACTCAAAAGAAAGAGACATAATCGTTTCTGGGCTTAGTGGGTTTTTGGAGAATGCATGTTCCAAACTACAGCCTCATTGTAAGCCCCCTTTATCATGTGACGCGAATGAGAAATGAGTTTACATGGGGCCCTGAGCAGCAGCAGGCTTTTGAACAGATTAAACAGGAGATAGCCCGTGCCGTGGCCCTAGGGCCAGTATGGACGGGACAGGGTATAAAGAACATCCTCTATACTACTGCTGGAGAGAAAGGCCCCACTTGGAGTTTGTGGCAAAGAGCCTCAGGAGAGACCCAAGGCCGACCCCTGGGATTCTGGAGTTGAGCCTGCAGGGGGTCAGAAAAGCGCGACACTCCTACTGAGAAGGACATCTTAGCTGTGTGAGAGGGTTCGGTCTGCTTCTGAAGTAATTGGTGCTGAAACACAGCTCCTTCTGGCACCTCGACTGCCAGTGCTGAACTGGATGTTTAAAGGAAAGGTTCCCTCCACCCATCATGCTACTGATGCCACTAGGAGTAAGTGGATTGCACTGATTACACAACGAGCACGGATGGGGAACCTCAGCCGTCCAGGAAACCTAGAGATCATCATGGACTGGCCTGAAGGTAAAAAGTTTGGAACACCACCAGCAGAAGAGGTATCTCGTGCTAAAGAAGCCTCACCATACAATGAACTACCAGAGAATGAAAAGAAATATGCCCTGTTCACAGATGGATCGTGTCGTATTGTGGGAAACCATTGCAGATGGAAATCTGCTGTGTGGAGCCCCACACGACAAGTTGCAGAGGCCACTGAAGGGAAAAGGGAATCAAGCCAATTTGCAGAGGTAAAGGCTGTCCAACTGGCCTTAGATGTTGCTGAGCGGGAGAGGTGGCCAATGCTCTATCTCTACACTGACTCATGGATGGTAGCAAATGCCTTATGGGGGTGGTTACAGCAGTGGGAAACAAAATAACTGTTAAAGAATGGGCAAGCCTATTTGGGCTGCTGAACTGTGGAAAGACATTGCTGCCCGAACAAAAAATATGGTTATAAAGGTACGTCATGTAGATGCTCATGTGCCCAAGAGTAGAGCTACAGAAGATCAGCGAAATAACCATCAGGTAGACTGAGCTGCCAGAATTGAGGTGGCTCAAATAGACCTGGACTGGCAGAACAAGGGTAAATTATTTCTGGCTCGGTGGGCCCATGAGACCTCAGGCCATCAAGAGAGAGACGCAACATATAAGTGGGCCAGAGACCGGGGGGTGGATTTAAGTATGGATGCTATTGTACAAATCATTCATTCCTGTGATACATGCGCCACAATTAAACAAGCTAAGAGGATGAAACCTCTGTGGGAGGAAGGGCGATGGCAAAAGTACAAATATGGGGAGGCATGGATGGTTGATTATATCACCTTGCCACAATCTCGCAATGGCAAGCGTTATGTGCTTACTATGGTGGAGCCAACAACCGGGTGGCTTGAAACATATGCAGTACCCCATGCTACTGCCTGAAACACCGTATTAGGTCTGGAGAGGTAAATCCTGTGGCGACATGGCACCCTGGAAAGAATTGAGTCAGATAATGGGACTCATTTCAAAAATTCACTTGTGGATACTTGGGCCAGAGAACAGGGCATCGAGTGGATTTATCATATCCTCTATCATGCACCAGCCTCTTGTAAGATCGAACGCTACAACGGGTTGTTAAAAACCATGTTAAAAGCAATGGGTGGCGGAACATTTAAGCACTGGGAGAAGTATTTGGCAGAAGCCACCTGGCTGGTTAACACCAGAGGATCAATCAGTCGAGACGGTCCTACCCAATCATGCTCCCTACGTATTGTAGAGGGAGATAAGGTCCCTGTAGTACATGTGAAGAGCATGTTAGGAAAAGCAGTTTGGGTTTTTCCAGCTTCTGGAAAGGGCAAACTTCTTCGCGGAACTGTCTTTGCCCAGGGACCTGGGTCCACCTGGTGGGTGATGCAGAAAAACGGGAATGTTCAGTGTGTACCACAAGGGAATTTGATGTTGAGGGAGTGCAGTCAGTAATCCCATGTGTTAAGCATGATGTAGTGATGTAGAATAAGGGGTGGAATGTCATGGTTTTATGATTTTTGTTCATCCGTATTCCACACCATAACATCATGTAATGCATTGGGGGGTTGGGTTTGATATCTGCCGAATGTTCATCTGACAGAGAAGAACTACATTTCCCCAGGAGGCTTTGCGGTCAGTAAGGGGATATAACTCCATGCGAGGTCACCTGATTCCTTTTCTTCGCCTGCGCTTCGCCATCTGCACTTCGCTGTCTGTTCTTCAGTCACTGAACTGGACTGCACTTCTCACCGCAGCATTGTGGTGAGGTCTATACAATTCAGACAGACTCTCTCTCTCTCATTTTATTTTACTAATACTATATTTAGTAAAATCATTTGTTCTACCTCAGATTAGTGCTGTTGTTTTCAAGTATTTTGGGGTCCCCTGTTTCCCCTTTCCCAGAGGCACGGATCCGCAGATCCCTCTGCCCTGCTGGTCATGGAACTGGGTCGGACCAGCCCTTAAACCGTTGACATTTTGTTAACAGCTGCTGGTGAAAAATAAATAAATCCAAAGGTGTGGGCAGGGGAAGGAAACCAGGGTGGACTCACAATTACTCCCTTAAAAATAACTCCAAGGAGGGAGTGAAGCTGTGAAACAGCAACAATATCCTATACTTTTAGAAAGGATAATGGGTCTAAAGCCTGTAATACAAACATTGGTTAAGAATGGTCTTCTGGAACTCTGTATATCACTCTAATTTTGCCATTACATAAGGCAGACAGCACCTATCGACTGGTACAAGATCTAAGAAAAATTAATGAAATAGTTCTCAAGCGACACTCCCTGGTTCCTAACCTCTGTACTTTAATGAGTCAGATCCCACACAGACATAAATGGTTCATTGTAACAGACTTAAAAGATGCTCTCTGGTCCTGTGCTTTAGACTCCGAGAAGCCCTTGAATGAGAGGACCCAGAAATGGGTCAAAAGTAGCAATATCGGTGGATTGTTTTATCCCAAGGGTTCACGGAATCACCTGATTTATTTTTTGTTATATTTTATATTATATTATTTTATATTTTATTTTTATGTTTACTAATTAAGGGCTGGAGAAAATTTTGTAAAAGTTTCAGGTTGAAGAGGGGGTACAGCTGTTAGAGTATGTGTATAATATGCTGATTTGTGGAACAGGAGTCTAAAGTAGAAGAGACTACAAGTCAACTTCTGAATTTCTTGGGGAACATGGGCTAAGGGTGTTGAAAAATAAACTGCAGTATGTGAAAAAAGAAGTCACATACCTTGGGTATGTGATTTTTGAAGGGAAACGGAGAATAAATTCTGAAAGAATTCAGGGAATTGTGCAGCTTCCTCTGCCCGGGGCAAAGAGGGAGTTGCAGAAGTTTCTAGGTTTAATTGGATACTGTAGATTATGAATAGAAGAATATATAGAAAAAACTAAGAGACTGTATCTCAAACTATCAGGAGGAGAACCCAACATATTAAAATGGACAAAAGAGGAAAAAGAATTTGTAGAAGAATTAAAATGGGACTTAATCATAGCACCTGTGTTAGAACTGCCTGCCTTAAAGGAACCATTTCACCTTTTTGCAACTGTTAGTAAAGAAGCTGCTTTAGGAGTTCTAACACAAGAATAAGGAGACAAATAATAAGAATAAGGAGACAAAAGAAAACCTATTGCATACTTGCCTAAGCTATTAGGCCCTGTATCTCAAGTTTAGCCCCAGTTTGTCCAGGTGGTAGTAGCAACTGCCTTATTGGTAGAAAGGTACAAGGTACGTTTGTACCCTTCGGGGGTGTAAGGAACAAGTTGCTGACTTGTTGGTAATATGAGTTTCCCCCCCCGAAGGAGATTGCTCCACATTTTGAGGCATGATTGTTAGCCAAAAAAAAAAAAAGGAATGAGTGCAGGAATTCACTCCTCTCCTCAACCTTTTAGAAAAGCATGGTGCCAAACTGTCCCCTGTGGAGATGGAGTGGGCACGATCCATGGCTTCAACCCCCTCTGACCCCACCACCAGTCGGGGAGAAGAAAAATCACGACCCCTGCAGTGCTCCCACCCTCTGCTCTGCCCCCAATGCTTGCAGTGCCGCTGATGTCCTCCACCCCACCCTGCCCACGTCACTTGCTGCTGCATCTCTGCTGCCCATATGTAACTTGATTAAAGACAAGGACGGATCGGAACCAGAGGATCTTTTTGGTCCTATTCCAGTAGATCCAGAGGACAAACCAAACCTTTTCCATCCTGATGATAATTTGAAGGGAGCGGAAAGGAAAAAATTTCCTACAGCCTACTACTGTGCTTCAGAGCAGTGCAGAAAAGAAGCAATATTACAGTGTGATGCTGATATGTTGCAAGCCCTTTCTATGTTGTATCATGCAAATCGCCCCCCCCCCCCCTCCGGTGGGAATCCCTGCCTTATGAGGTGATGAAGGAGCTAAGAAAGTCAGTGAGAGATTATGGAATTCAGTCTGCCTTTACATATAGTCTTTTGGTTGCAATCCGTGACCCCTCACAATTGTAAAATTTTGTTACAAATGATCGTAACAAAATGCTGCACCCTGCATTGAATTTCTTGACTGTTTACAAAATATGCTAGAGAGACAAGTGGAAAATTAAGCTGCCCGGAATGCTTTGCTTAAGCAATTAGCAGTAGAAAATACAATGCAGACCGTCGAAAGGTTTTACAATCCTTAAAGAATGCAGATCCATCCATTAATGACATAATTAAATCCTGTCAAGACGTAGGCATGGAAAGTCACAAACTTGTCTTGCTAGCAGACACATTGGCAGCCTGACTTGATGCAGGGACAGCTCAAAAAAACGAAGTGTTACAATTGTGGGGAACCTGGTATGTACAAAGGGACTGCAAAAAGCCTAAGCGAGCAAATAAAAATGCTAGGTCTATTCCAGCTCAACCCTGTCCCCAGTGATGGAGGGGGCTACACTGGGTGAGAAAATGCTGATCTAAACTCCTTGCAGCAGAATGGTCCTTCGATCTGCCAAGAAACAGGAAGCAGAGCGTGAGACCGCACACCGTAACAACAAATATGGTCCCTAATTGGCAGGCCACTGCCTGGCCAGCTCACTCAGACCAGCCACTGCCAGCAGCGCAGGAGTGGATTTGACCACCACCCAGTCAGTGACGCTGACTGACATAACCGTGACCCTCATTCCAACAGGTGCAACGGGCCCCCTTGGGGACAGGCATAGTGCCCTCTTATTAGGACGTTCTTCTGTTACACTGATGGAACTTTTTGTTTTACCAGGAGTTACAGATCCTGACCCTACTGGGGAGATTAAGATAATGGCATGGACATCCTCACCCCCCTGCTTTATTCCCAAAGGCCAAAAAATAGCACAATTAGTCTCTTTTCATTCTATGGCTGAACCAAACTGGTGGATTTGGGAGCAGGGACAAACCTGCCGTGCTATGGACTCCACAAGTGTCAAAAGACAAACCATTATTACCATGCTTAATAATCGGCTGACAGTTATTAGGCCTAGTACATACTGGAGCAGATGTTACCATCATTAAGTCAAGTGAATGGCCACTCAAAGACCCTAATTCTGCTACTGTAGGAGTTTGGGGCTTGCAGCAACCCAAACAAAGTGCCTGAAATTTATCTTTTGAAGGGCCCGATGGTCGTGCTGCTCACACTGCTCCTTACATTCTTGCCAGTTCCCTGTACTTTGAGGGATCATGATCTTTTAAGTTAATGGGACGTGATTTTACAGACAAATTTTCAATAAGGGCCATTGATCGGCAGCAACCTATACCCCTAGCTTGGAAAAGAGAACAACCTATTTGGGTAGATCAGTGTCACTTAGCAAAGGAAAAGTCACTGCATTTACATGAGCCAGTTCAAGAACAGGTAGCTGCCAGTCACATAGTGCCTACTACCACACTTGGAATGCTCCAGTCTTTGTTATTCTCAAGAAGAGTGGAAAGTGAAGGCTTTTATAGGACGTGTGTGCTGTCAACACAGTAACTGAGCCCATGAGGGCATTGCAGCCTGGTCTTCCTTAACTTTCAAAGTTACCTTCAAATTGGCCTATAGCAGTCACTGATTTAGAAGACTGTTTTTTTACCATTCAACTTCATGCAAAAGATGCACCACGATTTGTTTTCTCAGTGCCCTCCATCAAGCAACAAAGCCCTGCCCAACAGTATCTTGGGACTGTGCTACCACAAGGAATGCTTAATAGTCCAACAATATGTCAACTGACTGTAGCAAATGCATTACAACCAGTACGAAAAGCTAGGCCTCGTGTCCTTATTTATCATTATATGGACGATATATTAATAGCAGCAGAACAAGAAGAGAGTCTAAAGGACACTTTACTGTTCATCCGGCAGGCAGTCCAATCTGTAGGTTTACAAATAGCGGAAGAAAAGGTGCAATTCAGTTCTTCATGGAAATATTTAGGATGGAAAATAGCATCTCACACCATTCAGCCACAAATCCTCAAAATAGTATCTAACGTACAGACATTAAATGATCTGCAAAACTCATTAGGAACCATCAACTGATTGTGACCGCTTTTGAGTATTACAACTCAAGAGCTGCACCATCTATTCCAGCTACTCAAAGGAGACCCAGATCTAACCTCTAAAAGATAATTAACACCAGAAGCGCTACAATGCTTAGAATCTGTAATAATTGCAACATCAATACAGCCATCGTGTTTGTTTACAACTTCAAGTATCTCTTATAATAATATCAAACTGCTATCAGCTATATAACTAGTCATATCAATGGGATACCTCAAGAAAAGATCCTCTTATTATCCTTGAATGGACATTATTACTGCATACATTTTCAAAAACCATTACATCAAGAGTGGAGATGTTTGCAATGCTAATACAGCAAGGTCGACATCGCCTACAAATTTTACAAGCTCTTGACCCTGATTGTATCTACATACCTGCTACTAAAAAAGATTTAGATTGGATGCTAGCACTGTTGCTCAGTTTACAAACTGCTATGGCAGACTATACCAGACAAATCTCCGGTACGTGCATGTTGTCGATGGATCACCTCAAATTGTAGAACTTGCAGCGGTAGTTCGAGTTTTTCAAATTTTTGCAGAAAAAAAGCTTAATATAGTAACGGACTCTCTGTATTTTACAGGTATCATTCAGAAAACTGAAGGATCTTTTCTTAAGGAAGTTAACAACCCTGCCTTGTTTGCACAGCTCAAGCGAGTTTTGCGTTATGTCTTTTACCATACTCTTCCTTATTTTATTATGCATACTCGATCACACACTACGTTGCCTGGTCCTTTAACTGAGGACAACCTTAAGACTGATCAAGCCACAGTCGCCTTCGTTACCCCTCAATTATTTCAGCAAGCTCAACTCTCCCATCAATTTTTCCATCAGAATAGGAGTGTCTTACAAAAACAATTCCAACTGACAGTGGATCAAGCCTGTAACATTATTCTAACATGTGCAGACTGCCAGGCAATTGCCCCTTTGCCTCAAATAGGGACAAATCCCCGTGGCACAGCACCTCTTCAACTGTGGCAAACAGATGTCACTCATGTTCAAGAATTTGGCTGTCTAAAATGTCTACATGTAACAATAGATACTCATTCCTCCTACATATTTGCCACAGCACATACAGGTGAACGCAGTTGTGACGCCTGTAAACACTGGTTATCTGCTTATGCTGCTATAGGTATCCCACATACTATAAAAACAGATAATGGACCTGCGAATACTTCTAAGGCCACTCGAACTTTCTCCAGGAATGGGGGGTTAGACGTATTACAGGCATTCCTCATTCTCCCGCTGGACGGGCTATCATTGAGCGTACTCATCTAACATTGAAATCTTTTCTTAATAAACAAAAAAGGGGGAATATGGGAAACACACCACAAGAAAGAATATGTAAGGCTTTGCTCGTGCTGAATTTTTTAATCGTGATCATACAGATACAACTCGTGTAGATCGTCATTTTGGGGCCTCCCCAATGCTCAAGGAACAGCCAACGGTTAACATACGGAAATGGCCATGGGGCACTGGGAAGGTCCCATACCACTGATAACTTGGAATCGTGGATATGCTTGTGTTTCCACAGGGACTGGCCCTATGTGGGTTCCAGCACAATATGTCCAGTCTCATCTCAAGGCAGAAAATAGCATCCAGCTCTTATAATGACTGGGATTGTGTGTTCCTTACTTATTGGTATTGTTTTGTAATTTGTTGTATTTAAATAACAACACTAGTAATAGTATAACAAAATGGGTGATTTTCCTGTGTTACCAATGCAGTCTCGACAATTAGAATTATTAGGCATTATCTAGGTTGTTGTGTGCTTCTTCTATTTTAGTAGTAGATCAAATGTGAATTTGTTGGAGGCAATGCAACAGAATTGAACAGGATTTCATGTTACTAATGCTGGAATCTATAGTAATAGCTCTTTTAGTGGGATAGTATTGCTTGGTTATGATGCTATTAGCCTATCATTTAGCCTTTTCTTAATTTGCAAAGACAAAACCTGGAAAGGAATCACAGGCAGAGGGATGACCCTGTATTATGGAATGATTAACTTTATTTCATTCCACTAATCAGGATTTTAAAAACATGATCATACAGCACTCGAAACAAAGGTGCACACTATCATAGAATCATAGAATCACCAAGGTTGGAAAAGACATAAAAGATCATCCAGTCCAACCGTTCGCCTATTCACAGAATCACAGAATCACAGAATTGTAGGGGTTGGAAGGGACCTCCAGAGATCATCGAGTCCAACCCCCCTGCCAAAGCAGGTTCCCTACAGCAGGTCGCACAGGTAGGCATCCAGGCAGGTCTTGAACATCTCCAGAGAAGGAGACTCCACCACCTCCCTGGGCAGCCTGTTCCAGTGCTCCATCACCTCACTGTAAAGAAGTTCTTGCACATGTTTGTGCGGAACTTCCTATGCTGCAGTTTCCAGCCGTTTCCCCTTGTCCTGTCTCCACTCACCACTGAAAACAGTCTGGCCTCGCCATTCTGCCCCCCACACCTTAGATATTTATAGACCTGGAACAGGTCCCCTCTCAGTCTTCTTTTCTCAAGGCTGAACAGACCCAGTTCACTCAGCCTTTTCTCATAGGAGAGATGCTCCAGGCCCTTCACCATCTTCGTGGCCCTCCGCTGGACTCTTTCCAAGAGATCCTTGTCTTTTTTGTACTGGGGAGCCCAGAACTGGACACGGTACTCCAGATGAGGTCGTACCAGGGCAGAGTAGAGGGGGAGGATCACCTCCCTCGACCTGCTGGCCACGCTCTTTTTAATGCACCCCAGTATGCCATTGGCCCTCTTGGCCACAAGGGCACACTGCTGGCTCATGGCCAACCTGTCGTCCACCAGGACACCCAGGTCCCTCTCCGCAGAGCTCCTCTCCAGCAGGTCATCCCCCAACCTGTACTGGTGCATGGAATTATTCCTCCCCAGATGCAAGACTCTACACTTGCTTTTGTTAAACCTCATCCAGTTTTTTTCTGCCCAGCTCTCCAGCCTATCCAGGTCTCGCTGAATGGCAACACAGCCTTCAGGCGTGTCAGCCAATCCTCCCAACTTCGTATCATCGGCAAACTTGCTGAGGGTGGCCACCATCCCCTCATCAAGGTCATTGATGAAGATGTTGAACAAGACCGGACCCAGCACAGACCCCTGAGGAACACCGCTAATTACAGGCCTCCAACCGGACTCTGCACCACCTACAACGACCCTCTGTGCTCTGCCAGTCAGCCAGTTCTCAACCCACCTCACTGTCCACTCATCTATCCCACACTTCCTCAGCTTTGTTATAAGGATGTCGTGGGGGACAGTATCAAATGCCTTGCTGAAATCAAGGTAGACTACATCCACTGCTCTGCCCCCATCCACCCAGCCAGAGACAACATCATAGAAGGCTACCAGGTTGGTCAAGCACGACCTCCCCCTTGTGAACCCGTGCTGACTACTCCTGATAACTTCCTCTTCTTCCAGTTGTCTGGAGATGACATCCAGTACAAGCTGTTCCATCACCTTTCCAGGGACAGAGGTGAGGCTGACTGGCCTATAATTGCCTGGGTCTTCCTTCTTGCCTTTTTTGAAGACCGGGGTGACGTTGGCTGTCTTCCAGTCTTCAGGCACCTCCCCCGTCCTCCAAGACCTCTCAAAGATGACAGAAAGCAGTTCAGCAATCACCTCTGCCAGCTCCCTCAGCACCCGTGGATGAATCCCATCGGATCCCATGGATTTGTGAACATTGGTGTTGCCTAGGCGCTCCTGGACCACCTCTTCCCTGACTGAAGGGAGGTCTTCCATTCCCCACATCCTCTCACTAACCTCCAGGGTCTCAGATTCCCGAGGGGGAGCTTTTTCACTGAAAACAGAAGCAAAGAAGGCATTCAGTATCTCCACCTTCTCAGCATCCCCCGTTACCAGAACACCCCCGTCACTTAGCAGGGGAGCCACATTCTCCCTAGTCTTCCTTTTACTGTTAATGTACTTGAAAAAACCTTTTTTATTATCCTTTATCCCCTTCACCAGATTTAATTCCAGGCGGGCTTTAGCCTTCCTTGTCGCATCCCTGCAGACCCTGACAACATTCCTGTATTCTTCCCAAGTAGTCAGACCCTTTTTCCACATTTCATGGGCCTTCTTCTTTCCTTTGAGTTTGTGCACGAGCTCCTTGCTCATCCACACAGGTCTCCTGCCACCCTTTCCCGATTTCTTCCTCACAGGGACGTACCGATCCTGAGCTTGGAAGAAGAGCTGCTTAATTCCCAGTAGCTCCCACTAAACCATGTCCCTCAACACAACATCCAGCCTACCTTGAACACCCCCAGGGTCAGTGACTCCACCACCTCTCTGGGCAGTCCATTCCAGTGCCTGACCACCCTTTCTGAAAAGTAATACTTCCTCAAGTCCAGCCTGAATCTCCCCTGCCGTAGCTTGAAGCCATTCCCTCTGGTCCTATCACTAATGACACGAGAGAAGAGGCTGACCCCCAGCTCACTACAACCTCCCTTCAGGAAGTTATAGAGAGCAATGAGGTCTCCCCTGAGCCTCCTCTTCTCCAGGCTGAACATTCCCAGCTCCTTCAGCCTCTCCTCATATGGCCTGTGTTCCAGACCCCTCACCAGCTTTGTTGCCCTCCTTTGAACACGTTCCAGGGCCTCAATATCTTTCTTGCAGTGAGGGGCCCAAAACCGGACACAGTACTTACTATCTTACTTTGATTCAGCATATGATTCTGATATAGGATTCCGGAATACTGCCCAACAGATTTTTTAGTTCGCTAGTCCTTTTAATTGGCACCTATGTCAGGGACATAAAGGCCCCTCACTCAAGAATAATCTTGGGATGAAACAAAGTATTCTGACAGTTTTAAGGGAACTGATATTTGTGGCTGTAGCTGCAAATATTTTGTTCCGTAGAAAGAGCTAATGTTGCTAGTTCATTTTGTTATAACAACTAAGCAGATGTTCCACTTGGGCTCTGTATCACGTAATGGCCATGTGGATGCGGTGTACAAATGAAAAAAACCCTGGAGACCCTGAGAAGAGTAAAAGCATGAGAGAATCTGTGATGGGTGAGAGAGGAAAAGTGCCCTTTGGAGCAAAGGATGCCCTGCTGGCACTGCCTATTGCATCCACTGCCACCATGTTCCTTCTCTCTCCTTTCAGTGGTTTGCCATCTCTCAAGAGTCAGTAAGTAATAATGCACAAGCTTAGGGAGTTTCTGCTTCCCGCTTACAGGACTGTCTAAAATGGATACCTGTGTGTGTGAGTCTGTGTATGCTGACTGAAACTCATAACCCTCTGTGCTACTCTAAATGCATAGTTTCCTTGACTCTCTGCTCCTGAGACATCCTGTCTCTCAGATACAAATGTACCTTTGACAACGGTTTACGGGCTGGTTCGGCCCAGTTCCGTGACTAGCGGGGTGGAGGGAAACATGGATCCGCGCCTCTGGAAAAGGGAAACAGGGGACCCCAAAATAATTAAAAACAGCGGCAACGATCTGAGGAGAAACAAACTAATTTACTAAATATAGTATCAGAATGCAAGATAAAACACCATAATACAATATAATTAGAATTGAAGCTAATAAATCAAATATAATGAGAGAGAGAATGTCCGAAAGGTGGATAGGCCTCACCACAACGCTGAGGTGAGATGTGCAGTCCAGTTGAGCAGCAGGGAGACAGGAGGAGAGCCAATGAAGAACAAGAGCTGATGAAGAAAAACAGACGAAGAAGCACAGATGGAAAAGCGCAGACAAAGAAGAGCAGATGAAGAAGAGAACATCAGGTGACCCTGTAGAAGATAATCCACAGAAACTGGACTCTGTAAATGAAAGCACTAAAAGGTCGGATCTTGAGGCTCCATTAGAGCTAGATCCCTTTAAGATCCGACCAGTTGCAACTCAAAAAACAAAATGAAACGCTGGATAGGCCAGCGGGGGTGCCCCCTGACCAGTGGCCCCCTGCCCAGAGCACGCTATATGTAACAGTCTGCCCATACATGGCAGCTGTATTAATGGATTTAGTTCAGTGGTTTAGACAAAAACTAAGAGAGCGTGCCAGCATGGCCGCCCCAATTATATGACATGGGGGCAGAAAGTGTTGTGGTGAATGGACCAGAAATTTCAAAACTGGCATCCATTACCACTCACCCTGCCCTCAGGCAACAACCATATGCAGCCGTCCAACATAATGAAGAAAATCATTCATTGATTACATGGTTAATGGCTGCATGCCATGCAACATGGAAAAATAAGAGTGATATACCATTAAATACCAGCCTATGGTCCTCTATGGAGGACTTGCAAAACTACATTCGAGAATTAGGCATGAAGGAGGCAATCTATGAAGAAGATTTTGAGAGCCCCGACATGATGAAATTTTCAGCAGGAAAGAGGGACCTCATCCTACAGCAAGCTCCACCACATCAGTATGGTAATTTGGTATCCATACTGAATCCCCTAGTGGCCTCAGAGGCCATAATACAACAGGCCACCCAATTGGTGGCAGATCTGGGGGAGACAGAGCTCCTACGGGACAGGCTCAATGTCTGAATGGTGGTGGAAAAGTCGGAGATCCATCCACCACCACAACCTAGGAGACCTGCCCCTAAGGTAATTCAATCTGGACCCATCAGGGTCTCAAGAAAACAAATGTTCAATGACCTGATTAAAGCTGGAATTCGATTTCAAAAAATTGATGGACAGCCTAATCAGATATTATTACAACTATGGAAACAGTTACCAAACAGTCAGAGATTCCAGTGCTCCCCTAAAAGGGAAGGAGTTAGACTCATAGAACAAATTCCACAAAATACGTGGAATCTAGACGACTTCATAATCCCATCAAAAAAACATAAACCTCTTCAGGTGGCCTGGGCAGCCACAGTCAAGCCATCAGAGGAAAAAGACTTAGGGATTGCAGAGGTGATGGCATAACAGAGGAACTAAAATTCCCCAAGACTAGGATCTCTAGAGGGGACCGGAAACCCTATGTCGAACTAACGACTCATTGGTCCTGAAAAAATGTGCAGCAGGTTATGGCACTAGTAGATAATGGGGCAGAAACATCAATTATATGTGGTGACCCAAACCAATTTTCAGGCACTAAGGCAATGATAGGTGGATTCGAGGGGCAGATGATCCCCGTAACCCAAACATGGTTGAAACTGGGGGTTGGGCATCTACCACCCCGGGACTACAGGGTGTCTATCGCCCCAATTCCAGAGTACATATTGGGGATTGACATCCTTTCAGGTCTGACTCTCCAAACCACTGTGGGAGGGTTCAGATTAAGGGAAAGATGTATTAGAATCCGGGCGGTGCAGGCAATTATAAGGGGTCATGCAAAAATTTGAACCTGTTTGTTTGCCACAACCACGCCAGATCACAAATACAAAGCAGTATAGACTCCCGGGTGGGCAAGAAGAAATTACCAAGACTGTGCAGGAGCTGGAGAGAGTAGGGATCATTAGACCTACGCATAGCCCATACAACTCCTCCATATGGCCAGTCAGGAAGTCAGATGGTACTTGGAGAATGACAGTAGACTACAGAGAACTAAAGTCACGCCACTGATCCATGCTGCCGTACCCAACATTGCCTCCCTCATGGATACATTAAGTAGAGAAATAGAAACATATCACTGCGTTCTGGATCTAGCAAATGCATTTTTCAGCATTCCAATTGCTAAGGAATCTCAAGACCGGTTCACGTTCACATGGGAGGGCAGGCAGTGGACTTTTCAAGTCCTACCTCAGGGATACATGCATTCACCTACTTTTTGTCATAACTTGGTAGCATGTGACTTGACAAATTGGAATAAACCATCTACTGTCAAAATGTACCACTACATCGACAATTTGATGCTAACGTCCAACTTGATCGAGGCATTAGAGAAGACAGTACCATCATTAATTTCTTATTTAGAGGAAAAAGGATGGGCTGTAAATCCACAAAAAATACAAGGACCAGGGCTATCAGTTAAATTCCTGGGTGTTGTCTGGTCAGGTAAGACTAAGGTGTTACACAGTGCAATCATAGAGAAGATCCAAGTGTTCCTGTTTCCCACGAAACCAAAGCAGTTGCAGGAATTTTTGGGTCTATTAGGATACTGGCAATCCTTTATACCCCATTAGCACAACTGCAAAAACCTTTATATTGATTAACAAAAAAAGGCCAAGTATGGGATTGGGGTAGAATGGAACAAGAAGCCTTCCAGCAAGCAAAAATAGCTGTTAAGCAGGCCCAGGCACTGGGTATATTTGATCCAACCCTTCCAGCCAAACTAGATGTGCATGTAATCCAAGAAGGGTTTGGCTGGAGGCTGCGGCAGTGCCAGAGTTTTGTTTGAATCCCCATTGTGTTCTGGTCACAGATCTGGCATGGAGCAGAAGAGAGATACAGCATTGCTGAAAAGCAGTTAGTGGCTACCTATTCTGCATTGCAGGTGGTAGAACCAATAACTCAGACTGCAGAGGTTATTGTTTAAACAACTTTACTGATTCAGGGATGGGTAAAAGACCTAACCCACATTCCTAAGACCACGGTGGCCCAATCACAAACAGTAGCACGCTGGGTCGCCTGTCTTAGTCAGAGAAGCCACCTCTCATCTTCTCCACTAAAGGAAGAACTGCAAAAGCTACTTAGGCCAGTAACATATCACAGTGAGACACCTGAGGAAATAGTGGTTACTTCTCCAAAGAGTCCTGTGCAGGAGGGGAAATACCCTATTCCAGAAGATGCCTGGTACACACATGGATCCAACAGAGGGAACCCAAGTAGGTGGCGAGCTGTCGCATACCATCGCTCAGCTGAAATGATATGGTTTGAAGAAGGGGATGGACAAAGTAGCCAGTGGGCTGAGCTACGAGATGCGTGGATGGTGATAACTCAAGAGCCTGGCAACAGGACACTGAACATCTGCACGGATAGTTGGGCAGTCTACTAAGGGCTCATGCTCTGGATAGCACAGTGGGCCACTCAGGATTGGACGATCCATGCCCGATCAATCTGGGGCAAAGATATGTGGATTGATATACGGAACGTGGTTAGGCACAGAACTGTATGAGCATACCACGTCTCTGGAGTCACCCTTGCAGTCACCAGGCAATGATGAAGCTGACACACTGGCTCGAGTCCGATGGTTAGGAAGTGCATCAGCAGATGACACAGCCCACTGGCTGCATCGCAAATTATGACACGCAGGACAGAAAACCATGTGGGCAGCGGCTAAAGCATGGGGGCTACCCATACAGTTACCAGATATGTCCAGGTATTTCAAGACTGTGATGCTTGCTCACAAATGAGACCAATGAGACTATGGCCCACCTCGCTAGAGGACACAAACCATTACAGTGATGGCAGATCACTGATCGCAGATATAGGTCTCCTTCCTCAATCTGAGGGGGCCAGATATGCCCTAACCTGTGTTGATACAGCGAGTGGATTGATGCAAGCCCATCCTGCAGCAAAGGCAAACCAAGCCTATACCATCAAAGCTCTAACTAGGTTAATGGAGTCATATGGGACTCCTGAGGTCATTGAGAGTGACCAAGGTACACATTTCATAGGTGCAACTGTGCAGAAATGGGCTGAAGACAACAACATCGAATGGCGGTTTCACCTGCCCTATAATGCAATCGGAGCAGGCCTAATGGAAAGATATAACAGGATCCTGAAGGCTGCTCTGAAGGCAGATTCACAGTCCTTGCAGGGGTGGACCGAGTGGCTTTATGAAACCCTGCGAGACTTGAATGAGAGACCAAGAGATGGCAGACCCAGTGCTTTAAGAGTGTTGCAAACAACTTGGGCCTCTCTGCTTAGAATCCAAATTACAGTCAAGGACACCTTGCTCAAGCCACAAGTTGGCACCATGAATAATCTTCTGCTCCCTGCCCCTGAGGACCTAGAGCCTGGGAGACACAAGGTAAAATAGCCTTGGAAGGTACAAGCAGGACCAAAATGGTGTGGTCTCCTTGCACCTTGGGGGAGATTGTCAGAGGTTGGGGGGGATCAGTAAACCCTCCAGTAATCGGTGCATGGCCAGCAGAGGTAGTAGTTGACACCCCTGTTTTCAATGCAAAGGGGACATTAATTATGTCCATGTGGCAAATTAGAACCTCGCCTTTGGTACCTGATATAGTGATTCAGCCACAGATATCAGGCCAAAGGGTGTGGTATCAAAGACCAGGACGTGCCCCAATACAGGCAAAGGTGTTGACTCAAGACCGAAATACGGCCTGTATCTTACCATGGAGAGCAGACCTACCTTAATAGGTACCTTCTTGTACCTATTAAACATCTGTTTTACTCCCCTTGAGGTTATAAGTTCATAGGATAGCCAGCAGGAGCAACATCACTCCAGCATGCTCCAGTGTCTATGAGGAAACATCGTGACACCCTGTGGTGAACTGCTGAACTTTTGGGAACCAGTGAGCATGAATCAGAACTGCTAATGGCCCTTGAAGAAAATATGCCATGAGAAAGAACATAAAGTACTGGCCCAACAGAACTGCCAATAATTGCCTTTATTGTCTTAGCATTCTACATTGCAGCGGGTATTGTACATGTGTCACGATGTACATTTGCTCAGTCATTGGTTCATGCTGTGAAGGGGTGGAGTGTAGTAGAATTCCAAGGTCACAGCCTGAACCAATAGGTGAGCTACGTGAGTGCCTGGAGCAAGCAGGGTGGGGTTTAGAGCCACCCTTTTTGTCTCCTGATATTTCCCATGCCATCTGAGTCTGCACTGGTCCCCCTTTTGTCCCTGCCTTTCTCTGCTGCAGCACGATGGTACGAATTGGGGAGGGTTACATTCCTCAGCTCATCCTTTTCTCCAAACTGTTACTGGGAGGGGTGAGTTAATTCCTCTTGGATATCTTTTCCTATAGTACCTATTTCTCAAATAAAGGCTCTGTCATTGCCTTCGTTTGCTCTACACACACTCACCAAGTTAGGATGTTAGCCAGATAAGGAAAGTAATGCCCTTAGTGATGCTCCAGTAGGCTTGACCACTAATACTGATTCTATCTGACATGCAACTTCATAAAGTTGTTTCTATTAGCCCAAAGACATGGCTGTGAGCACTCCAAAAGCATTTATTGTGCAAATTTTAGTGATCATTCAAAATCAATATATCAGAATATACAAAAGCTGAAGATTTTTTCTAACCAGTTGCAGGTAAACACAGAATTGGATCCTCAGGGATTCTTTTTCAGGTTGCAGAAACTTGGGCCATGGGCCAAACGTGTATGTTCTTTTTAATGGATTTAACAGTATTTCTTGTCATTATGCTATGTTTGCCTTGTCTCTATTCTTACATTTAGTGTGTTGTCAATCAAGGCCTTGACTGAGTTATAATGATTATGTTATTAATATGATTAGTGTTATTATTTTATAGTATGGAAATAGTTTGCTAATAAACAGATAAAGGGGGAATTGTGGGAATACAAGAAAAACTATTCAGAGCAGCAGCTGTGGTGCAAGATAAACAGCATGAGAACCAAGGACACCTCTAGAAGAGAAAAAGCAAAAGGAACGGTTCATGGCTCTGATTGGATAAGTGCCCGCATGCACAGTTACAGAGTGTTTGTGGAATACTCTGTTGACATGTAAAGTTGGATGGGAAAGTTGTAAGGACAGATGGGAAAGCTAAAAAAGGAAACTTGTGAATGTATATAAGTGATGTGAGAAACTGTAATAAATGATTTGGATTGTTCACATCTGAGTCCGTGCATCAGACACTGCACACACATGCACCTTCAGTGGGATTCTTGCATATTATGAATCTAGAGCACGTTGTATTATACTTAACACAGCATTTGCTTCTCACACAGCAGTTGCTATGAATTAAGTTGAGAAAGTCAAACAGGTAGAATGCAAGCTGTTCACTTATATATATATATATATACATGTAAGGAGCAGAAGAGAAGTTCTAGAAATACTCATTTCATTAAATGAAAAGCACTTTCATTATAACCTACAAGAATTAATAGCTGCAGTCTTTAGCCAGCCTGCTTCCACTGCTGTTTCCCTTCAAGTGAGAAAACGGATGCGGTTTGTGCAACTTCAACAAAACTTCTGTATACAGCTGAAAATAGTAATTAGAGGACTGAAGTGTTGACCAAGGAAAAACTAGGTTTTTGTTTGTTTTAAAGTGGAAGTGTAGGTTCAAGTAAGTCCCTCCAATTACAGACAAGATTATCAAATATAAAGCCTATGGCAGTGTTATGAGCAAAGAGCTGTGTTAGGCACTACCAGAATACAAAAATTAGAATCCACATAGTAATAAAAATCAAAATAAATTGATTAGAAATTGTGAACGTACAAAGCATGTGATTCAGTTCAAAGACCCAAAAAAAGCTGTACATAAATACAAGACAGGTTTCAAAGAATTTTTCAAGAATCAGAAGCATGCAACTAATTTTTTAAATTAGCTTTTAAATTAGCTTAGAAATGACAGCTTAGATCATGACAGCTTAGATCTCCATTTAGTCACTTCTTAAGTGGCTGTAAGAAATGTCAAACACAACAGGACTTACCTTGGTATTGTCACACACTTTGTATTGCAGTTCTGAGTGGTAATGGCCTTCTCAAGCTCATCCAGCTGTCCTGTTTTCTTTAGCTTCTTGACCAAGCTTTTCACTGCTTTTTCACACCACTTCTCCTCCTGTCCATTCTGCTCACCACCACCAGCCCCTCCAGAGACACCAGCAGACTTTTTCCACCCAAGAAGTCTCTTCACAACCGGTGGAGTGAATGGCAGTATGGATGACATGACTTCCACCAGACAGAACGCTCAGCACAAAGATATTCCTGTCCAATCCCTAGAAACGCAAACCAAAACAGACACGTTAGCACTGAGGTTTCACTTGAGAATGTTCTTTGCTTAGAATCTTCTATTAACAAATGCTGTAGGACACACCATCTCCAAACAATTAAGGTAGGAGTTCAGGACGTGGATCTGCAATTCACTCCAAAGTTTAGTGATGAACTCTATAGCCTACAGATAATCAACCCTCCTATACATCATTTAATGATTTTCAAAATACTTGATGACTTCAATTAAGGATATTTAAAATATCATTTTGCAGGTACCCAAGTGGTGCAGTTGCATTTCTTTTGATACCCTTCCATTCAGTATCAACTGCCCAATCAGGACATTAATATATAAAATTAAAGATCAGGAAGGATGCTGAAGCTTAAGCTGTGTCTGGCATTCACTCCTATTTGTACTTTAAACCATTTAAAATAAATGATAGCCAGTAATATATATATATATATATATATATATATATATATATATATATAGTGTGTGTATATATATACTTATAGTTTTGCAGCTTGTATTAGGCTACTTTCAGGTATTAAAATATAAGCCCCAAATCAGCTGTATCATTTTGGGCAGACAGCTGTTGGAGCTTGCAGCATCATTGCATTAAAGTCAAAACTAATCTTATATCCAGGCAGTAACTGGGTATTTGAATTCCATAAAGTTATCTTAGTGCCAAACTAGTACTAAATGCTACCTTCATGCTATTCAATCAGAGCTTTCGAGGCAGCTCACACACACACTGTGCAGGGAGGGACACTCCTCATTTCTATCAAAAGTATACCTCACCTAGTAAGGTTTCCCATCTGCAAAACAGCAATGGTTTATTTGGGACACTTCAGGTTACAGCATTCCATGCTGATTTCTGCTTTGTCATACCTTCACAATTCATATAAGGGTGTAACATGAGAAGAACTTTCTGTTCTTTCAATGGTGTGAAATTATTACACAATTGTGGCCAATACATCAAGCTGCAGGTCAAATTTTACAGACTGCATAAGCATTACACTGGAGCCTTAACTACAGCAAATCAGATTTAAGTCTTGCAATAGACTAAAATGTAGAAAGGCCACACATTTCAGATTTACTTTGCATTCGAACTCACATTTTTCAGACAGCCTGAGGCAAAAAAAAATCTTCTTTTCCAAAAGACTAACAGTTCTGCCCTAACTAATCAGAATTTCCCACTATTGTTTACTTAATTTTAACCAGTTCCCCTTAAGTACATTTACTAGTTCTTGTAAATGCCTTCAAGAAGCATAGGCTTATCTACTGCCCTTGTGGTTATTTTTGCATTAAAACAACTTAATTTCTTTTTACATAGGAGGACATCCATAACATGCTTGCCTGAGTGAGCAGGCGGGTTGTGCCCAGGCAGGCCGGTGGTTACATCGCACCTCATCCCCAAGGGAATAGAGAAAAACAGGTCAGAAAGTTGTGATCCACCTTTGCTGAAGCCTCTTTTCAGTGTTCACTGAGCTTTTGTCTCCATCTGTGCAGCGCTCGAGCACCCTTTTTTTGACACCATTCTGAGAGCACAATGGCTCTCCACCACCCAGCAGAAGTCAAGCAGGGGAGGCAGGCAGCCAGTGTGGCTGAGCAAGGATCTGCAGCTTAAACTGAGGGAAAAGAGGGAAACGTACAGGAAGCGGAAGCAGGGTTGTGTAGCCTGGGAGGAATACAGGGCTGTTGTCCATGTGTGTAGAGATAGCATTAGGAAAGCCAAGGCACAGATGGAGCCGACCTTGGCGAGGGATGTGAAAGATAACAAGAAGGGATTCTACAGGTACCTAGACAGGAGAAGACAGGCCAAGGAGAGTTCCCCCTCTGACAAAACGCAACGGAGAGATGGCTTCCTCAGACACAGAAAAAGCTGAGGTACTCAATGAGTACTTGGCCTCAGTCTTCACTGGTGGTCAGGCTTCCCATGTCTGCCAGGACCCTGAATCTCTAGGTGAGAGTGTGGGAAGCAGATTCTGTCCCACTGTAACAGTAAAACAAGTCCGAGACCTCCTCACACAATTGAATGTATATAAGTCCATGGGGCCAGATAATATCCATCCTAGGGTTCTGAGAGAGATGGCTGATGTGGTTGCCGAGCTGCTTTCCATCATACTGAAAAATCATGGCTGTCTGGTGAAATCCCTGGTGACTGGAAAAAGGGAAACATTACTACCATTTTTAAAAAAGGTAGAAAGGAAGACCCAGGGACCTACAGGCCGGTGAGCCTCACTTCTGCACCTGGGAAGATCATGGAGCAGATCCTCTTAGAAGCTTTGTTAAGACAAAGAGGTGATCTAAGACAGCCAGCATGACTCCACCAAGGGCAGATCTTCCTTAACAGATCTGGTGGCCTTCTATGATGAAGTGACAGCATCGGTGGTTGGGAGAAGGGCGATGGATTTCATCTTCCTGGACTTCTGCAAAGCCTTTGACATGGTCCCTCACCACATCCTTCTCTCTAAATTAGAGAGGTATAGATTTGAAGGATGGACTGTTCAGTGGATTAAGAACTGGTTGGGTGGTCGCAGACAAAGGGTGGTGATCAGTGGTTCTACATCAGGGTGGAGGCCGGTCACAAGCAGTCTCCCTCAGGTCGGTCTTGGGACCAGTGCTCTTTAACATCTTCATCAATGACATAGACAATAGAATCGAGTGCACCATCAGAAGTTTGCAGATGACACCAAGCTGAGCAGTACTTGAAGGGAGCGTATAAACAGGAGGGAGAATGGCTGTTTACGAGGGTGGATAGTGACAGGACAAGGGAGAATGGTTTTAAACTGAGACAGGGAAGGATTAGGTTAGATATCAGAAGGAAGTTTTTCACCCAGAGGGTGGTGATGCACTGGAACAGGTTGCCCAAGGAGGTTGTGGATACCCCATACCTGCAGGCATTCAAGGCCAGGCTGGATGTGGCTCTAGGCAGCCTGGACTAGTGGTTGGTGACCCTGCACATCGCAGGGGGCTTGATACCATATACCACAGCTGGAGACTAAGATTCTGGGAGGCTTGGACTTCTTTTAACAACAGTTATGCCATGCCAGGGATTTGCCAGCAGTATTATTTGCTAGATTGTGCCTTAAAACTGCAGTTCTGAGTACTCAAGGGTTAAAAATGGAACTACCAGTTTCAGACTGCTGGTACACAGGGAACATGTTTTTTTACATGCAACATATTAAAGCTGGAAAACTTAACACCACTGTTTGGCAATCTGTTTCATCTCTACCCTCACAGTATATTCCACATACACATATTTCTACAGTTGGTCTAACAGTGTGATAGCTACCAAGTGACTCTCACTCTTGGTTTGCTGTGGAGAAAAGCACGTGCTTCCTCTACAGTCTACTAGCGTAAGACCTCATATTTTGGACACTCTTTTCTCTCTCATTTTGTTTGATTTTGTTGAATTTAGTAAATTACCGTTCCTCCTCAGATCGTTGCTGTTGTTTTTTTGTTAGACCCATCTGCTATCTCCCTACCCTTCTCCCTCACCCAGAGTGCACAGCCCACAATGTGCCATGCCATGCCTCATTAGTCACGGCCCGGGCCAGCCGTGCTGCGCTGTTAAAAGGTAGGGTAGTTTTTTTTCCTCTCTTTTCTTTCCCTCTGGGCTTTGCGCCCTTGTCACAGACTCAGATCTAGAGAGAACTCCATGACAGCGTCTGATACACACTATAAACACAGTGGTGCCACAAAAAATATCAAGAGATTTCTGGCAAATTTATTCTAAAGCCTTATGAGACATATTCCATACGAGTCTGCTTCTTCATCCCAAACGTGAAATAAAGAAATCTGATCTGTCCTGGTTTTACTCTAAGTTTTCTGGCTTAGAATAATTTTATTTTTAAGTCCTCTTCAGGAATAAAAAAGACAGAAGCTAAAAGAAGCTTCAGGAAAAATCCTTTGTGGCATTTGAGGGAGTCAGAAAATGTATTTCCTCTCAATTTCAGTCCAATTTCATGATAGTTTTAAAAGGCTTTTTTATTAATCCTGGAATTTGGATGAGATTCTATACCAACTTTACTAAGTACACAATGTTTTACATATGTTAGAGAAGGGAATATCCACTCCTCAACACACGCCTCCCTAGGATAATAAATCCTTCACAATAAGGGCATTAATTGAAGCACAGCCTACTTAAGACAGCAGCAAGACCTTACACTAGAACAAATAACACTGAGAGATAAAGCTTTGAAGTGCATAGCTTATGTAGTGTGGGAATGGAATGTTGTTTCTGCATTTGATATTAAAAAGAGCAATTGGTTTGAAAAAGTAGAACAGAATGCATTTATATTCTGTAACTTATCTTTAGAAATAGCTGATCTACAAAGTAAAATACTGCACACGTTAGCCACATGTTTTAAAAACATCACTGAATTATGTGATTAATCCTTTCTTGCAAAACTGTAATACTAGCTTGTATAATCAACAAATATTAAGATGCTATAATTACAAAATAAACAAGAGCTAGGCAAAGCAGATTGAAACAACAAAAAGAGAACAGATCTCCAGAAGAGATCCCTCGCCACTGGTAGCCAGCTCTTAAATAGGTCTAGGAGGGGTGGAGCCAGGCTCCCCCAATTCTGTCAGCACAGCTGAATTGCCTTCACCTGTGCTCCTCTGGCTGGCTCATGGCTTGCCTCAGGTGATCAATCAGAGGTTCAGGCCGTGACTCAGCAGTTCCCATACAGTTGTTAAATGTTCCAAACAATGCGAGCACAGTGTTAGGGATTAGAAAACATATTGTAGAGTTGTTCTGTTAGGATAAGAAACTCCCAGCAAAAGAAAAACAGATTTAGCAAACATCAAAGAAGTTGGGGCCTCTACACAAGGCTGAACTGCCTCACTCTGTGAGAAAGTTGGGATGTGACAGGCAGGCACCAAGATACTCCCCTCTGTCTTTCTCCCAAGCTTATCTTTGTGGAAGGAAGGACAAGCAGATATCCGCAAAATAATGATCAAGTGTGGAATAAATTAATTAATTAACTACAGGCAGCAAAAATTTATGTTTGTCCAGTGTTTCCATGTTTAGTGAAGCGTCGAGAAGATTGTGAACATAAAGTACTCAGCCAATGAGGAACTAGGGGGGAAAGAGATAAGCGTCAAGAAATACGGAATAAAAGATGCAACACTGTTTTCTGGGGGCGCTCCTGCTTGCAGTAGGCCCGCCACTGCAACTGCAAATAAAATCTGCTTTATCAGAGATACCATCCTAGAAAATTATTTGGATATTTCCAACAGTAGCACTCTACATCACCTATAGTAGTGCAAAGTCATGAAGACTGAGAAACTTTGAGGGAAAAAATATAACATTTATCTTGCATTGGACCAAAGCAAAAAAAATTTTGACCTGCTTCTGGAATCTTTAACACTGTGTTATTCCAAATAACAAAACAGTTTATTCTCATAGAATATCCTGAGTTGGAAAGGGATCCATAAGGATCAAGGTCTATTTTCCCCAATGTTAATTACTTTACCTTGCAGGAAACCTGAATTTTATACAGAGAAACTAAAACCAATGCCACTTGCTCCTTGCAGAGGGAATGTGCTCTAGTTACTCTGTTACTTAGCAGAACAGACATGAGAAGACATTTCACTTCTGCCCCTGCACCCACAATCCCTCCAAAGCCTCCCTTAAGACCTCAGCGGAGCTCTTCCTTCTCTCGTCATCCTGGAGGCCAGTGGTACCCTGGGGTGCATTAAAAAGAGCATGGCCAGCAGGTCGAAGGGAGATTATCCTGCCCCTCTACTCTGCCCTCATGAGGCCACATTTAGACTACTGTGTCCAGTTCTGGGCTCCTCCGTTCAAAACACACAGGGATCTCCTCAAAGGAGTCCAGTGGAGGGCCACGAAGGTGATAAAGAGCCTGGAGCATCTCCCATGTGAGAAAAGGCTGATTAACCTGTGTCTGTTCAGCCTGGGGAACAGACAACTGAGAGGGGATCTAATAAATGCTTATAAATATCTAAAGGAAGGTGGGAGGCAAATGGATGAAACCAGGCTCTTCTTGGTGGTGTGTAGCAAAATGACAAGGAGTAATGGCCTAAAACTTGAACACGGCAAGTTCTGTACTAACATGCAAAAGAAATTCTATGCAGTAAGGGTGTCAGAGCACTGGAACAGGTTGCCCAGAGAGGTTGTGTAGTCTCTTTCTATGGAGATATTCAAGATCTGTCTGGAAGCCTACCTGTGTGTCCTATTGAAGGCTACCTGCTTTAGCATGAGGGTTAGATTAAACGATCACTTGAGGTCCCTCCAACCCCTGCAATTCTGTGATTCTTCCTGGGTTTGGGATGCTGGAGTTCTTTTCTGTGGGGCCAGTGGGGAAAGAGAACAGGGAGCTCTCAGAAGAATCCAGCCCTGAGCCATGCCCTCAGGTCCACCCCCAGCTGAGCCTTGCAGCCAATTACCCAGCAGTAGGGAGGGCTCAGAAATGCTGCTTCCCCAGGAGCTCCATTTGGCCACAGCTACAGAGGCAAAGCCAAGCTCTGGGCTCAGCTTTGATATGAGCTGCTGAAGTTCAAGGCAGCCTGCTTGTGATCCTGGGGGGTCAGCAGCAAAGATAATTTCTTCTCTGGGACAGCTTTAGAATGACGATTTTGCAACGTGCCAATATACAGACTCAATTTACACATTCATTTTTAAGTTTACTATGCTCAAGTATTGCTAGTGCATCTTGAAACTCTGCATAACATTTTTTTCCTCTATATAGCACACTGAGGAGTACTGATGTAATAAATATATTTATAAATAATACTGATTATTTATCAAATGAGAACTAATTTCTCATATGCATAACTAAAATAAGCACTGTGAGAATCAAATGTTGTTTCTGCATTAAAATTGGATAATATTTTTTTATTTCACGGTCTTTGCTGTCATAGTTCTTTTTGGGAGCCTTTCTACTTTACTTGGGGGGGGGGTGTCTCTGATAGCAACATCAGATAACACACAAATTAACAAATGTAACCTTTGATAAGATTGTGAACCTGGAGTACCCAGCCAATGGGGAAACAGGGGAGGGGGATAGGCAAAGGGGGAAACAAGGTACAAAATCTGCCACTGTGTCCTTAGGGGTGTTCCTGCTTGCAGGACGCCCACCATTGCAGTCACGAATAAAATCTGCTTTTATCAGAGATACCGTCCTAACAAAAACTATTTGGATATTTCCAACAGCACCAACACAGAAAACTTCAGAAGTTGAATTTTTCTTCAATTGCTACAGACTACTGAAAATTACAGACAAAATAAAAAATTATTGCTATAAGAAAATTAGCAAGTTGGAAGCAACACATTCACCCACTGACACTAAAATTGCAAGCAACTAGAGACATGAGAAAGAAGTGTTGGAAATAATCCAAGTAATTTTTGTCAGGACGGTATCTCTGATAAAAGCAGAATTTATTTGCGATTGCAATGGCGGGCATCCTGCAAGTAGGAGCGCACCTATGGACACAACATGACAGCCTTTATACCCTGTTTTCTCCCCCTTGCCTCCCCCCTCCCCTGTTTCCCCAATGGCAGGGTACTCCAGGTTCACAATCTTATCAGAAGGTTTACATTTGCTATTTACTTGTTAATTTATTTGTGTAATATTATTTTTATTTTATGATCTCCGCTATCACAGTTCTTTTTGGCAGTCCCTCTACTTAACTTGGGGAAGATCTCTGATAAGTTTACATCACTTATCTTATAGACGAACCTTCCCAGGAACACACTCTGTATATAAGTGTGTATATGTATATTTTGTCATACACACTGCAAGAATATCCTGCAGGAGAGCAAACCAGAGAACAAGCCATGGCATGCCCTGCCATCATCCCCCAGTGCTTTGTTTAACGATGACTTTAAAGAAAACCACCATATCAGTAGGACAAGGAGAGCACCGAGACATCTTGGAAACAACAGGATGACTACTGACTGGCACCAGATAACAAATTAACAAGTAAATAGCAAATGTAAACCCTCTGATAAGATTGTGAACCGGGTGTACCCAGCCAGTGGGGAAACAGGGGAGGGGGGGAGAAAACAGGGTATAAAGGCTGTCATGTTGTGTCCATAGGTGCGCTCCTACTTGCAGGATGCCCGCCATTGCAATCGCGAATAAATTCTGCTTTTATCAGAGATACCGTCCTGACAAAATTACTTGGATATTTCCAACACGTATATGATTTGGAATTGCACCTCAAATCAAGTAGGTGAAGAGACCTTGGCAGGATATATATTAGGCCTGCAACGGCACTTGCAAGAAATAGAAAAATCATTTTTGGGCGTAAGGGCAAGAAGATTGGATGGACCTGTTCATAACGTTAAACCTGGAGTTTATGTATACGTCAAATCCCTCTCAGATAAACCATTCAAGCCCAAGTGGGAAGGAGCGTTTTTGGTAATATTAACATCATACACAGCGATCAAGGTGAAAGAACAAGCGTCGTGGATTCATCATACTCAAGAAGACGATGAAACCACTGTGGACTGTCAAAGAGAAGGGACCTCTAAGCTTAAACTTAAGGCGGCAACATGTATATACTAATTTTTCTAAGTAGTTGTATAGGACTTGCTTCAGCCTGGCAGGATAATGCTTTTATACAAGTGACAGAAAAAAATCTCACTCGGGCCCTGAATATTTCAAATTGTTGGGTATGCATGGCCTTGCCAAGAGATGGAGGGATGGAATTCCCTCAATATGGGATTCCATCTACCAATTGGACGCTATGGGGCAGGGCAGGAGGTAGATAATACCTCTTTTGGCTTTACAGAGCTATGGGAAAAATTAACCAGTTGGTTGCCAAATTTTGCCTGGCTACTCTTTGTAGTATGTGTTACTTTACTCTTGGGATATTTGCATGCTGTATGCTACATTGTTTTATGTGGATGTGTAAACAGGTGATAGCTATGAGATATGGAAAAAACATAAATTGAGACAGAAAATGGAGAGTGGAGCATACTTTTGAAAATCATTAGATAATAACAGAATAATTTAGCAAAAGAATTTTCTAGGACAGAAAAGGGGGGGAATTGAATAAAGGGCTAATCTGTTATATTGTTAAAATTGTAATAGTAGTTGAGCGCAAACAATGGGAACAATATGGGGTCATTAGTTAGGGGTGAAGTTTGGGGCATAGAACAGGCATGGAATATCATACCAAATTTCTAAAATTAATTGCAATAACCACTCCTTGTACCATGAATATACATGTATCCCCTCTGTAAATAGAGATGTTTACCTGCTTTCAGTGTGCAGGCTAGAAAGGAGTTATCCCCCCTGTACCCAGTCAGACAAATAAAACATACCTGCTTTACAACTACTTTGTTGTTATAGTTTGTTCCGCAAGTCACTAATTGGGTGCCTGATTCAGCTTCTATCTGCATAATTTAACCGTTTCCCCACTTTGGTAAACCCTCCGCCACAAGCAGAGTTTGAATAATGTTTTCTATTAAGCTCATCCTGCCCCAGCTTAATCAAATCAAACTCAAGCCCCAAACTACACTGATAGCAGACCCAGGAGGTGCTCTCACAGTCTCTATCTTCTTTCACACTGGCTGTCAAACACTATCACAATATAAAGTTAACTGAAAGGAAGTCTTCCTTTCTGTAATCCAGCAACTCTGCAGGAAATTGACTAATGTTTAGCAAGATTTTCTGCTGCCACCAATTTCTTCTAGCCCAGAGAGTATTGAACACAGTGCTGCATGCAGTCTCCTTTCTATTACAAAAAAAAAAAAAACAAAAAAACACACTAATCCTATCGCATGACCTGCAGCAATTCACTTCAACAAATCCACAATTACAAATACTTGGGCAAAGTAAGCTTAAGTATTGTTTGCCTCTAGGCACAGCTCACAACTGGTTTGTGGCATTGGATAAGTCATTAAATCCAATCTGAAAAGCAGAATTTACAGCTCACTTAACAAGTCAGACCCATAAATGGCTGCTTTCAATTATAGGGCATTTACATGCACAACCATTAAGGCAGCACTGAGTACATTTGAAAACCCTAGAACACTTTTACAATAATTAAAACTATGTTCTGCTCTTTATGTAAAAGAGAGATTGGGAATTTTCTTCTACCTCAAGCAGCACTCATATTCTTTATTACCCAGAACCTACTACCAAGCCAGAAGAAGTACTTTTGTGGAAAAGAGATTAGCGTTGGAGACAACTTTTGCTTTTCCAATCTGCACTCAGTAGCAGAGATTTCTGAGCTCCAATAAACTCAATTACATCAACCAATGCTCAGCACTTGTGAAAGATCAAGTGGAGCAGGAAGATGAAGGAGCACCAAGGAGGGCCTTGCATTTAGAGATTCATTGTGATCCAAGCTCATCTGATATTGCTCATGAGCCTAGTTTCTAGGTAGAGATCAGTTAGGAGACCAATTTTTTTTTTAACCTCACTTTTTTTTTTTTATTACTAGTATGAACAAAGAGAACCTCTGAAAAGTTGAGTTGACAAGTTTTCTTCAAGACTGAACTACACATGACCTGATTCTTCCATAAAGAAAACTGAACTTTCACTCCTGTTCATTTTGGTGGCTGTCAGCATAGTCCAAGTGTAAACCACGCCCCCCTACCAAATTATTAAACATCCCAATTTACTGTTAGAAGTGACCCTAAAAACATACTGAACTGAATTTTGAGCTACACCTACTGCAATGCTCCCCCTTCCTCTTTTAAAGGCACTGATCATCAATGCTATCTTTCACCACGATAGTGCTAAGCAAATGGAGCAAGGCAGGGAGAAGGGACCACAAACTACAAAACTTCCTTTATTTATATTCTCATTCCCCTGTAATTTGTTGGAATTTATTAATACTGAAGTTTTAAAGCCATCCCTCAAAACAAACAACAAGAAAGCTACTCATGCAACCACAACTCCAATACTGTGATAAAGCTTCTGAAAACCTAAACAGCAACCGTGTTCCATTAGAAAAGCCTTTACCTTCACAACAAGAGGTTCTTCCGGGCTGGAGAACAGAGAAAAGACAAATCAACCTCGATGCAGACTTCAGCCTTCCAGAAATAATGCCATGAAGCAGTGTGAAAGTGCAGCTCTCCGAACTAAGAGTGGAGCACTTAGGGAAAGTCAAACCTGCTGTTAGGTGCGAGCTCCTCATAAGCTGTCATTACTAACTTCTTGATGCAGGTGGAAGCTTACAAATCTGAGACCATAAACCAAGACAATATGAGCCCTTCACACAATTTATACACTTATTGGCAGCATTTTCAGAAATATTTCGGCAGTAAACCCAGTAAGTGGGACTCCGCCTTAAAATACTTTACACACACGTGGATAGTTTTAAGAGAGCACAACACACTTTTCCTTTTTTTTCCAAAGATTATGACATTCAACCAAGAAGGCACAAAACTAAACTACAGCCTACTGAATCCAATAGCTCTCCAGGGCTGTCACAAGGGCTTTTCACCCACCCGTTCCCTTCGTCTATTCCCCAGAGCAAAGGCCCCTACATTGGAGCACTTCTTCTCAAGAAAAAAAAACAGCATAGATAGGAGTTGCTACACCACTCCTTACCAGGGCTGCTGTAACACAACGCAGCTTCAGCCATATATGTGCTATATTGAAGGCCAGGGGGGCTGTGAGGGAAAAGTCCTTCCCCAGAAGGCGGTGGACACGGCCCCGAGCTGCCAGAACTCAAAAAGTATCGGGACACCAGTATCAAATATACAACTTGTTTTCGGATGGCACTGTGTAGCCCCAGAGTTAGACCCAACAACCCCCCCAGTCTCGAGCGCGGCCGCGTCCCCACCACAACAAAGGGGGAGGACGCGCCGCGCGGCCCTCTCTAAGCCCCGACCCGCCCCGTCGCCCAGAACAACCCGCGGCTCTCCTGCCGCTCCCCCTGACCTTCAGCCTCATTCACTCACCCCCCCATTACCCGCACAGCTAGTGCATCTCACACTGACCTGTCGTCCTAGAGCTACACAATCACCACATCCACCAGCACCATACACTGCATGGCCGTCCTCCTCGCGCCCGATGGTCACTACCACGGTCCACCCCCGGAAACGGGAGAAGAGGCAGCCTATTGGCTAATTTACCTGTCACTTAAAGAAAAGAGAGCGAGGATTAGCTCTGCGCTACTCACGCAGCCGATTGGCGGATTGCGCAGCCAATGGGGTGGCGGTAATGGAAAAAAAAAGAAAATGGAGAGCTGTAGTCGGGAGGGCGGGCACGCAGCTGCGCTGCAGAGTGGTGCTTCTCATTGGCTATTTTAGCTGTCACTCTCCCTCCGACACACCCTCTGGGGGCGGTTGATCTGGGAAGGGGCAGAGTTTGGCTGGTGCGTAGTGTGTAGGCGCGCTGATGGGTGTGGGTGGTGTCTATGACATTCCGCCACGGCGGGGCCTCAGGAGGTGGAGGTATATGGCTTTTCTTCAGAGTCTTTTAGGGCTCCCTCAGAACCCTTTCACAGCACATCCCTCTCAGAGACACTCAGATCCCCATCAGAACCCTTCAGATACTCTTCAGAGACTCTCAAAGCCCCCAAAGCCCTTCAGAGCCTCTCAGAGACAGAATCACAAAATTGCAGGGGTTGGAAGGGACCTCAAGAGTCCAACTCTCCTGCTAAAGCAGGCACCCTACAATAGGTTGCACAGGTAGGCATCCAGAATGTAGGAATGGACTGTTGATTCTGCATTAAATATAAAAAAGGAGGAATTGATCTGAAGAAGTAGAGCACAATGTATTTGTATTTTGTAACTTGTCCTTAGAAATAGTTGATGTGAAAAAGTAGAAATACCATATATGTTAGTAGTATATTTTAGAAATATAGTTGCTGAATTATGTAATTAATTCTTGCTTGCAAAATTGGAATAGTTTTTAAATGTTGCAAATAGTATGGGTATAGTATTATGGACTAGAAAGCATATTGTAAGGCTGTTCTGTTTGGATAAGGGATCCTCAGCAAAAGAAAAAGAGTCTTAACAAACATCAAAGAAGCCAGGGTATCCACACAAGGTTGGATTGTCTCGCTCTGTGGGTAGGTTGGGATGCAACAGGTAGGCATCAAGATACTCTCCTCTATCCTCCTTCCAAACTTATCTCTATCCAAGGACAAGCAGATGTCCAGAAATAATGACCGAATGTTAAGTGAACAAATGTTAGAAGTTAAATAATTAGTGATATATGCTTAGCTAGCAAAAATTTATGTTTAGCTGGTATCCGTATGTTTTGTTGAGCGTCGGGAAGATTGTGAAACTGAAGTACTCAGCAAATAAGGAACCAGGGGAGGAAGAGATAAGCGTCGGGTAATAAGGCATAAAAGATGTAACACTGTTTTCTGAACACGCTCCTCCTTGCAGGACACCCGCCATTACAATCGCGAATAAAATCTGCTTTATCAGGGATACCATCCTGATAATTTATTAAGATATTTCCAACAAGACGGGTCTTGAATATCTCCATAGAGCCCAGGACCCCCTCAGAGCCCTCTCACACACTCAGAGCCCTTTGAGAGTCACTCAGATCCCCTTTAGAGACCCTCTAATCCTCCTCAGTATGTCCCTCAGAGCTACTCAAAGCCCCTCAGGGGACCTTCAGAGCACCTCAGAGACACTCAGAGCTCATTAGAACCCTATAGAGCCCCATCAGTGCCCTTCAGAGCTGATCAGAGACCCTCAGAGACGCTCAGAGCTTTTCAGGGTCCCCACAAAGCCCCTCAGAGCCCTTCAGATCCCCCTCAGAGACATTCAAAGCCCTTCAGAGCTCCTCAGAGCCCTTCAGATCCCCCTCAGAGACATTCAGAGCTCCTCAGAGCCCTTCAGATCCCCCTCAGAGACCTTCAGAGCTGCTCAGAGCCCTTCAGATCCCCCTCAGAGACCTTCAGAGCTGCTCAGAGACTCAGAGCTCCTCTAGGGCCTTTCAGAGCCATATCAGAGACCTTCAGAGCCCCTTCAGAAACCATCAGGGTCCTTTCAGAACCACCCTGAAACCCTCAGACCCCCCTCAGATCCCTTCAGAGCCCCCTCATAGTCCCTTCAGAGCCACACAAAGGTCCTCAGGGTCTCCTCAGAGACAATCAGAGCCCCATAGAGCTACTTCAGAGCTGCTCAGGGCCCCACAAGGTCCTTCAGAGCCCACTCAGAGACACTCAAAACCCTTCTGAGCCCCTCAGGGCCCCCTAAGAGCCCCTTCAGAACCTCTCAGAGCCCCCTTAGAGACCTTCAGAGCCCTATCAGAGCCCCTCAAAACCCCTCAGAGACGCTCAGAACACCTCAAGGCTCTTCAGAGCCCCCTCAGATCCTCCTCAGTGCCACTCAGGGACCCTCGAATCTCCTCAGAGGTCTTCAGATCACCCTCAGATCCCATGAAAGCCTTTGAGAGCCACACAGATACCCCTCAGAGCCCTTCAGAGACCAACAGATACTCCTCAGGATTCCCTTCAGAGTGCCCTCAGAGCCACTCATATTCCTCTTTTTTTGGCGAGGTACTCGGCACGGAGTGGACGCATTTCGCACTGCAGCAGGAAATCACCTTGGCTGCTTGAGGGGTAGCCCTGTCAGGAAGCAGCTGCCGGGTGCCATTGTCCTCTGCGTGGCAGCGGCGATCTGACGCCGAGGGGGCGGAGCCAGGAGCAGCGGCGGACCACCCCCTGCATGTATAAAACCTATCGCTAGGGAGCGCAGTGAATAGGATGAACAAATAGGGTAAAGTGTGGTAGTTATGTGGGGTGTAGTATTTCTGCTTATTAGTAGACTGGTCACTTATCAGCTGCTTCCTGGACAACGTATCATGCCATGGTCTCCACCAGGCAGAAAGGTCTGGTGAGAAAGATGGTGGTGAGTCAGATGGAGTCCCTGCCTAAAAAAGGGGCAGTTCAAGTCTCTGGCTGTAGTGAGTACCTAAGTCTGAGAGGTTAAGGAGTATCAGAGATTGTGAGCAGGAGATAGACTCGTGGTATAACTCTTGGCAAGAAAGATATTGAGGAGATACTCACTAGACAGTGGTGGACCCCCTGCTATTGCTGAGCAGAGCGAGGCAATTTGAGAGAAGTAGAAATGGGTCCCAGCTCAGCAATGTAGGCAACCCCCATCCTGACCAGCCTTGGTTCCTCAGGTGCCTCTGCAAAATAGGTTTCAGGCCCTGGAACTCAAGGGAGAGATGAGTGGGGGTGCAGTGGGAGGTCTGCCTGTGAGTTCTCAGGTGAAATAGTTGACTCCATGCCTCAAGACTGCCTCCACCTGAAAGGAAAGAAGGGTGGTTGTCATAGGTGACTCCCTTCTGTGAAAAATGGAGTTATCTGTATGTTGGCCTGACCCTACCCATAGGGAAGTGTTCTGCCTCCCTAGAGCACAGGTTAGGGATATTTCTAGGTGTCATGGTTTTGTGATTTTTGGTTTTTGGTGTTCTACATCATAACAACATGTAGTGTAGTGGGAGTTTAAATGTTAATGTTCAAGGTCTGGGTACCTGTCTGGCAGACAGGAACAACTACATAGTCCAAGGGGCTTGGCAATGAGAGAGAAGATATAACTCCTGGCAAGGTCACCTGCTGTACTCTTCATTGTCAGCTCTTCTTCATCTCCCTGCTGCTCAACTGGACTGCGCATCTCACCTCAGTGTTATGGTGAGGCCTATCCACCTTTGGGGCACTCTCTCTTATTATATTTGATTTATTAGTTTCAATTCTCATTATACTGTATTATAGTTTGGTGTCTTGTATTCTGATACTATATTTAGTAAATTAGTTTGTTTCTCCTCAGATCGTTGCCACTGTTTTTAATTATTTTGGGTCCCCTGTTTCCCTTTTTTTAGAGGCGCAGATTTTGCGAAATCCCTCCACCCCGCATGTCACGAAACTGGGCTGAACCAGCCCGTAAAACATTGACATTCTTGTTGGAGAATGCAGGCAAAAGCTGCGCATTAGCTTTTGGAAAGAATCTCTCACTGCTTTTGGAAAGAATCTCTCACTGCTCTCAGAGAACTTCCTTGAAAGGACCTACTCAAGAGACTCAGTTCGTAGGTATAAAGTGGCAAGATGGATGATGTCACATCCCAACAGATGTGATCGACAAAATCAGTGCCATGTCTCCGCCCACTAAGTGACACAGTCTTTTCTGGGTGCAGTGGGTTTTTTGGAGAATGCATCTTCCAAGCTACAGCCTCATTGTAAGCCCCTGTTATCAGGTAATGTGGAAGAGGAATGATTTTGCATGGGGTCCTGAGCAGCAGCAGGCTTTCAAGCAGATTAAACAGGAGATAGCCTGTGCTGTGGCCCAGGAGCCGGTATGGACAGAACAGGATATAAAGAACATCCTCTATACTGCTGCTGGAGAGAAAGGCCCCACTTGGAGTTTGTGGCAAAGAGCCTCAGGAGAGACCCGAAGCCAACCCCTGGGATTCTGGAGTCGAGCCTACAGGGGGTCAGAAGAGGGCTACGCTCCAACTGAGAAGGAGATCTTAGCCGCGTATGAGGGGGTTCGGGCTGCTTTTGAAGTAATAGGTACTGACACACAGCTCCTTCTGGCACCTCGACTGCCAGTGTTGAACTGGATGTTCAAGGGAAAGGTTCCCTCCACCCATCATGCTACTGATGCCACTTGGAGTAAGTGGATTGCGTTGATTACACAACGAGCGCGGATGGGGAACCTCAGCTGTCCAGGAATCCTAGAAGTCATCATGGACTGGCCTGAAGGCAAAAAGTTTGGAACACCGTCAGCAGAAGAAGTATTGCGTGCTAAAGAGGCCCCCCCATACAATGAACTACCAGAGAATGAAAAGAAATATGCCCTGTTCACAGATGGATCGTGTCGTATGGTGGGAAAGCATCGCAGATGGAAATCTGCTGTGTGGAGCCCCACACGACAAGTTGCAGAGGCCACTGAAGGGAAAGGCGAATCAAGCCAATTTGCAGAGGTAAGGGCTGGTCCAACTGGCCTTAGATGTTGCTGAACGGGAGAGGTGGCCAATGCTCTATCTTTACACTGACTCATGGATGGTAGCGAATGCCTTATGGGGGTGGTTACAGCAGTGGGAGCAAAATAACTGGCAAAGAAGGGGTAAACCTATTTGGGCTGCTGAACTGTGGAAAGACATTGCTGCCCAAATGAAAAATATGGTTATAAAGGTGTGCCATGTAGATGCTCATGTGCCCAGGAGCTTGGCTACTGAAGAGCAGCAAAATAACCATCAGATAGATCAAGCTGTCAAAATTGGAGTGGCTCAAATAGACCTGGACAGGCAGAACAAGGGTGAATTATTTCTGGCTCGGTGGGCCCATGAGACCTCAGGTCATCAAGGGAGAGATGCAACATACATATGGGCTAGAGACCAAGGGGTGGACTTAACTATGGATGCCATTGCACAGGTTATTCATAACTGTGACACATGTGCCATCATCAAACAAGCCAAGCGGATGAAACCTCTGTGGGAGGAAGGGCGATGGCAAAAGTACAAATATGGGGAGGCATGGCAGGTTGATTATATCACCTTGCCACGATCTCGCAATGGTAAGCATTATGTGCTTACTGTGGTAGAGGCAACCACTGAGTGGCTTGAAACATATGCAGTACCCCATGCTACCGCCCGAAACACCATACTGGGTCTCGAGAAACAAGTCCTGTGGCGACATGGCACCCCGGAAAGGATTGAGTCAGATAATGGGACTCATTTCAAAAATTCTCTTGTAAATACTTGGGCCAAAGATCATGGCATGGAGTGGATTTACCATATTCCCTATCATGCACCAGCCTCTGGTAAAATTGAACACTACAATGGATTGTTAAAAACGATGCTAAAAGCACTGGGTGGCGGAACATTTAAGCACTGGGAGAAGCATTTGGCAGAAGCCACCTGGTTTGTCAACACCAGAGAATCTGTCAATCGTGATGGTCCTAACCAATCCAGTTCCCTACATACCATAGAGGGAGATAAAGTCCCTGTTGTACATGTAAAAAACATGTTAGGAAAGGCAGTTTGGGTTCTTCCAGCTTCTGGAAAGGGCAAACCTCTCCGTGGTACAGTTTTTGCTCAGGGACCAGGATCCACATGGTGGGTAATGCAGAAGAATGGGGATGTCCAGTGTGTACCACAAGGAAACTTGATGCCGGGGGAGCGCAGTCAGTAATTCTATGTATATATGTATATCCATGTGTGTGTAATGCATTTTAATCATTTTTTGTTTGTTTGTATATATATGTGTATATATTTTAAGCATGATGTAACGATGTAGAATAAGGGGTGGAATGTCATGGTTCTATGTTTTTGTTTTGTTTTGTTTTTATGGTTTCAGTATTCCACATCAAAACATCATGTAGTGTACGGGGCACTGAAGTGTTAATGCCCAAATCCCAGGTACCTATCCCTGTACATTACAGCAGTCACGGGATCTGGCCCTTCCGGGTGGGGGGGTCGCTCTCTTGCTGCCTTGCAGTAGTTGCTGGAGGGTGCTTTCCTAGCCATTCCAAGCTTTTCGAGTTTGACTCGGTCCCGGGAACTCTCTCTCTCTTATCTTGTCTGATTTATTCATCTCAATTTCAACTAAATTGTATATATTGTGTTATTTTGTATTCTAATTTTATAGTAAAATAAGTTTTCCTCCATAGATTGTTGCCGCTGTTCTTTTCCTCCCTTCCTTCCTTCCCATTTTTGTGGGACTGGGGTGGGGTGGGAGGGCAAAGGCCTGTCGCCCCTGTCACGGACATAGATTGATCTGGTCAACTCCGTGACAATCAGCCATGTCATGACCCAACAGTTTTCAAGTCATTGAGATTTCCTTGTCATGACTCAACAGGATCATGGTCATTGGAATTTCCATGTCACGACTCAATAGGATCAGAGGTGTTGGAGTTTCTTCTGCCATGTCACAACCCAAAAGTATCAGTCATCATAGTTTCCATGTCACAATCCAACAGGATTGAGGTTGTTGGAGTTAATTCAGCCACATCATGATGCAATAGGATCAGAGTCGTTGGATTTCCATGTCATGAGCCAATATGATTGAGGTTGGTGGTGTTCCTTCAGTTGTGTCATGACTCAATGGGATCATGGTCATTGAGATTTCAATATCATGACACAAAAGGATTGAGGTCATTGAGGTTCCTTCAAAAAGGCCACAGCCCAATGGGATCGGGGTCATTGGGTTTCCACATCACGACCCAATGAGATCATGGTCATTGGGGTTTCCATGTCATGACTCAACAGTATCAGGGGCATTGTCATTTCTATGTTGCAACCCAATGGGTTTGGGGTCATTGGGATACCTGCAGCCATGTCCCAAGCCAATGGGATCTGGGTCATTGGATTTCCATGTCCCATCCCAACTGGATTGGGGTCACTGGGGTTTTCATTTTCCAGTTGTCATGGTTTTATGATTTTTGGTTATAAGTATTCCACATCATAGCAACGTGTAGTGCACTGGGAGTTTAACTGTTAATGCTCCAGTTCTGGGCACCTGTCCGGAAGAGAAGAACTAGTACATTCCCCAGGGGGCTTTGCAGTCAGGAGAAATAACCCCTGGCAAGGTCACCTGATGTGCTCTTCTTCGTTAGGCTCTCCTCTGTGCTGCTCAACCGGACCGTGCATCTCACCTCAGTGTTATGGTGAGGCCTATCCACCTTTCAGACATTCTCTCTTATTATATTTGATTTATTAGCTTCAATTCTAATTATATTGTATTATAGTGTGTTATCTTGCATTCCAATACCATATTTAGTAAATTAGTTTGTTTCTCCTCAGATTGTTGCTGCTGTTTTTAATTATTTTGGGGTCCCCTGTTTTCCCTTTTCCGGAAGTGCAGATTTTTCGAAATTCCTCTGCGCCACTGGTCACGGAACCGGGCTGAACCAGCCCACAAACTGTTGACATTCTTGGTGGAGAATGCAGGCAAAAGCTGCTTTTTAGCTTTTAGAACAAATCTCTCAATGCTCTTGGAGAACTTCCTTGGGAAAGTTTCTCTCTTTCACAGGTGCACACTGAAAACTTGACCTTAAAAGTCCAGGCAGACTTCCAGGGATATTGGTAAACTTTGAGCACTGCTATCTTGCTTCTGTAAAGAGAAAAAAAAAAAAAAAAAAAAGCTTTCTCTTCCAAAAGTGCCTTTCAAGGGACTGCATGCCATCGTTTTTTCTTTTTTAATGCTCAAAACGTACTGGGCCTTAATTAAGTTTGCCACTTTGCTCTATGGATCTATAGGTATGTACAATTGACTGAAAACACTGGTGGAAATAAGTACCTGGTATCTGCATACAATGTGGCATACAATTCCAGAGGGAGCTGCTAATTCTACAGAACTTGTGATTTTTAGGCACGCTCCTTTGAATCACACAATCACAGAATCACAGAATCACAGAATTGTAGGGGTTGGAAGGGACCTCCAGAGATCATCGAGTCCAACCCCCCTGCCAAAGCAGGTTCCAGAATCCTTTAGCATTTTTTGAATGCTCATCTGATCACATTGTTATCTTCCTGAATGTACTGTTTATTATTTTACTTATTTCACTCAGTATCTGGATTTGTAATATTCTGAGGAAGCCTTCCCCAGAACCAGAGAATACTGAGTGTCAGGGAGTGTGGAAAGGCTTGGGAGAGACTTTAGAGAGATGGACATCTTCGGTGTCATGGAACTTTACTCCTGAACACCTGAAAGACCCTGAGAGCTTAAACTGGTATTTGAGACAGGAGTGTTGTGACTCAGGCAGATCTGAGGAGGCATAAATGATTTGGGGCTTGGCTAATGCTTTTCAGGCCTTATTCAATACTATCCCAGAGAGGGAGAGAGTTTCTGAAATTGAGTGTCGCAGAGCTGAGAGGGAGAATCTCCACCTCCAGAGGTGATTCTCTTCTTGCTGAGAAACAAAATCTCCAGGCTGAAAGCAAGAGTTTCCAGGTGTCTCTGAGGTGAAAGTGAGACTATCCGAGAGAGTACAAAGTGAGCGAGAGAATCTCCAAACCAAAGAAGAGAGTTTTCAGGAGAGAGTCCGAGCTGAGAAGGAGAAACTGAATGTCCAGAAAGAGAGTCTCCTAGTCAAGAAATAGATTCTCCAAGTCCAGAGAGTCTCCAAGCCGAAGGGGAAGATCTCCGCGCTCAGGGAAAGAATCTCCAAGCTCGATGAGACGCCTTTGAATCCGAGCAAGACTCCCTTCAATCCAAACTCAACATCCTCGAATCTGAACAGGACACCCTCCACTAAATACTCTTATAATTGAATGAGACAGACTCTGAGCCAAGCTGAAGGGTGAGAGCATCACAAGTGAGCAACCTGATCAACTACAGGAAGCACCACAATTGATGTCAGTTGCCCCTGTAAGAGGACGAAAAATGAAATGAATCTCGACTCAATTAGAACAGCAGAAAGAGGAGGAGGGTAAAGTAGAGGAAGCAGTCACTGTAAGAGAAGGAGGAAAGAGGTCCAGAGGAGTGGCTCTGAGATTCAGGGGAAGTGCCCCTGAGTCCAGGGGAGGGGCCCTCAGTAAGACCACTGTCACCAATGACTACGAGGGCAAGAAGAAGTCCTGAAAGGGTAAGAGGTGAGCAAGATATCGTTACCTTTGTTGATCGATCTCTGAAAATGAATGAAATTCAGTCTCGGAAAAGAGTTTTCACGCCACCCAAATGAGCCTATTCTCACCTGGTTACTTGGATGCTGGGACAATGGGGTCAACAGTGTGTGGCTAGATAGTAGAGAAGCTTGGCAACGGGGTGGCATTGCTAGGGACTCAGCCATTGACAGAGGCATTAGTACATGCAAGAACACAGCCTTCACCCTCTGGAAGTGGATGTTGTTAGCTGTAAAACAAAGATACCCCTTCAAAGACAATCTGATGCCTTAGAAAAAGAAATGGGCTGATATGGAAGAAGGCATCCGTTATTTGAGAGAATGTGCTGTGGTGGAAACACTACATAGCCCCGATTTCATTCCTGACGAGCCAGACCAAGAGCATGATCCTGAGAGAGCCAGGTGTACACCAAACATGTGGCATATATTCACAAAGACTGCACCAGAAAGGTACGCCAGTACATTTGCAGCAATGTATGGCAGAGGGGAAAGAAGACCCCTTATAAATGAGTTGGTTAATAAACTTCAAGACTTGGAGTTACATTTAAGCTCTCTACGAGTTAGTGTTCAGCCATTGCAAAAGTAGCTGAAAAACTGGACAGAATGGAAATCAAACAAGAAGATATAATAGACGAAGTTTCTACTATGCTTAATGCTGATGGATCCATGGTGGTACCAGATACATCCAATGGAGATCAGAATTCCCAAGACAGTCTCCCGGAGGGACTGATCAACTTGGTTTCCTCCCAGCCGGTGTCATCCAACGTCTCAGCTATCAAAAGAAGACGTCCTCCTGCTCGAGCAAGTGACAACAGTAACACCACGTCACGTTTTGCCTTGTGGCATTACCTACGTGACCATGGAGAAGATATGAAGAAGTGGCATAAGCAAGCTACTCCTGCACCTCAAGCACGGGTAAAAGAGTTACAAGGCAAATCAACCACCAAGGTGAACTTCTCCAAAAAGGTGATTGCTCCAGTTGCTGCAGACAACGGAGGTAACAAATAGAGGGGCCCTGCCCCCAGCCAGGGCAGGGAAAGGGATAATAGAGTTTATTGGACTGTGTGGATTAGATGGCCTGGCACATCAGAACCACAGAAATATAAGGCCCTGGTGGACACTGGTGCTCAGTGCACTCTGATGCCCTTGAGTCACCAAGGGACAGAATCAATTTATATTCATGGGGTGACTGGAGGTTCCCAAGGGCTGGCTATGTTGGAGGCCAAAATCAGCCTCACTGGTAAAGACTGGCAAAAACATACTATTGCGACAGACCCAGGAGCTCCATGTATACTTGCTATTGATTACGTCAGAAGGGGATATTTTAAGGATCCCTAAGGGTATCAGTGGGCCTTTGGAATAGCTGCTGTAGACACAGAAGATGTTAAGCAGTTGTCTGTTCTGCCTGGCCTATCAGAAGATCCATCTGTTGTGGGGTTGCTGCGAGTAAAAGAGCAACACGTACCAATTGCTACAAAAACGGTGCACAGGCAGCAGTACCTCACCAACAGGGATTCCTTGCTCCCCATTCATAAGTTGATTCGTCAACTGGAGAGTCAGGGAGTGATCAGCAAAACTCACTCGCCCTTTAACAGCCCCATATGGCCAGTGCGTAAAGCCAGTGGAGAATAGAGGCTGACGGTGGATTACCGTGGCCTGAATGAAGTCTCACCCCTACTGAGTGCTGCTGTGCCGGACATGTTAGAGCTCCAGTATAAACTGGAGTCAAAAGCAGCCAAATGGTATGCCACCATTGACATTGCTAATGCCTTTTTCTCCATTCCTTTGGCCAAAGAATGTAGGCCACAGTTTGCTTTCACCCGGAGGGGTGTTCAGTATACCTGTAATCATTTACCCCAGGGGTAGAAAAATAGCCCAACCATCTTTTCTGGGTGTAGTGGGTTTTCAGAGAATGCATGTTCCAAACTATAGCCTCATTGTAAGCCCCCTTTATCAGATGACACAGAAGAAGAATGATTTTACATGGGGCCCTGAGCAGTAGCAGGCTTTTGAACAGATTAAATGGGAGATGCCGTGCCATGTCCCTAGGGCCAGTACGGATGGGACAGGATGTAAAGAATATCCTCTACACTGCTCTTGGAGAGAAAGGTCCCACTTGGAGTTTGTGGCAAAGAGCCTTAGGAGAGACCTGAGGCTGACCCCTGGGATTTTGGAGTCAAGCGTACAGGGGGACCAAAGAGTGCTACCTACACTCAAACTGAAAAGGAGATCTTAGCTGCATATGAGGGGGTTCGGGCTGCTTCTGAAGTAATTGACACTGAAGCGCAGCTCCTTCTGGCACCTCAACTACCAGTGTTGAACTGGATTTCCAAAGGAAAGGTCCCTCCACCCATCATGCTACTGATGCCATTGGAACAAGTGGATTGCGTTGATTATGCAATGGTGGGAAACCTCAGCCGTCCAGGAATCCTAGAGGTTATTATGGACTGGCCTGAAGGCAAAAAGTTTGGAACATCACCAGGAGAAGAAGTACTGCTAGCTAAAGACACCCCACCATACAATGAACTACCAGAAAATGGAAAGAAATTGGCCCTGTTCACTGATGGATTATGTTGTATTGTGGGGAAGCATCGCGGATGGAAATCTGCTGTGTGGAGCCCCACACGACAGGTTGCAGAGGCCACTGAAGGGAAAGGAGAATCAAGCCAATTTGCAGACGTAAAGGCTGTTCAATTGGCCTTAGATGTTGCTGAATTGGAGAGGTGGCCAATGCTTTATCTTTTCACTTACTCCTGGTTGGTGGCAAATGCTCTATGGGGGTGGTTACAGCAGTGGGAGGAAAATAACTGGCAAAGAAGGGGTAAACCTATTTGGGCTGCTGAACTGTGGAAAGATACTGCTGCCCGAATAAAAAATATGGTTACAACAGTGCGTCATGTAGATGCTCATGTGTCCAAGAGTCCGGCTACTGAAGAACCACGAAATAACCATTGTGGGCGGTACTCGGTGTGTGTGATACATGGTCTAAGGTGGGTGGTAGTTACAGGGGTGGTTCTGGGTGGTACTTGACGGTTCACAGGTTCACGGGGCAGTCGCATGTCACAGTATATAGGTGGTTGTTGCGCAGCATTAAATTGGCACTGGAGCTACATCCTATGGCATGCGTCTCTCGTGTCCCTGTGCTGGGTGGGGGTGCAGACGAGGGGTTTGCTGATAAGGTTTTGTGGACTGGGCTGTGATTGCATGGAGTTTAGCAACAACTGGTGACCCCGATGTGATTAGGTGTGTGTGCACAGATGAGGGGATAGCAGCTCACGTTATGGCTTCTGTGCAGCAAGTGGTGAGTACGCTGAAGGTGCTGGGAAAGCAGGCAGGGGTTTCGCTATTGTTGAAGTCCCTCACGGCACTGATTAATTGGGTTCAGTGCCATGGTTACGGGAGTACTCCTACAGAGTGCTTATTCTGTAGGAATTTAGATAAGGCGGCAGAGGAGTTGTGGGAGGAGGTTAAGCTGGGAATGAAAGGAACGGTGGATATCACTGCTACCTTGGGAAGTTTAGAAAGAGCTCTTAAAGCAGTGGGAACGGAGGAGCGGTGTTGGAGGATGGCTCGGGAGTTGGTGTTAGGTCAGCTTGGGAAGGAAGGTGAGGAATCGGAGAAGGAGCCTGCGAAGGGGGGTGTGGAGCCTGCGAAGGGGGAGCAGGAGGATGCAACAGAAGTTGAACAGGGCAGCAAGGCAGAGTCAGAGGCTGGGCTACAGGAGGAGGAGTTGGAGTCGGGAATGGATACATCTAGAAGGAGCGGCGGGGCCAGGGCGCCACGGCGGGGGCGGAAAATTATGTGCCTTGGGCAGCGCCTGTGTGGCCTCCCGCAGGGGGGGGGGGAACAACCGGGACCGGTGATTAGAGAAAGGGTTGGACAGGCAGAACAGCAATTGGGTGTGGAGGAGGCTGCAGCTGTGCAAACAGCAGTGCGGCGGCAATTACGCAAAATGCAGGAGGTAAAGGAAATGAGCGCCGCTGCTCGAAAAGCGGTGTGGGTAGCAAAGAGGGTTGCTATGAACACCGGGGGTGCTGATACTCTGCAAGAAACTGGAAGGAAGTGGCTTAACAGGGCTAAGGACTGTGTATTATAAGGCTGTCAGCTGCAGACCATTGCGCCTATTGTACCCTTGCCCGCAGCAGTTTTTCCATTTCTGGTGGGTCCAGATGGGACCCGTCAATGGAACCCTGTAGATTACAAAATTCTGTTGCAGTTGAGATCAGCTATTCAGTCAGAAGGGATATTGGGATCAGGGGTGCAGCTGCTTCTAGATACCATCGCGATGTCAGGACCGCTAATGTTTGATTGGCAGCAGACGGTCAGGGCAGTCTTAACACCGGCACAATGTACAGTGTGGGAGCAGCAGGTGAGGGCTCAGGCAGAAGCAACTATTATACAAGCACAGATGGATGAGGGACACCCGAGCCATGGTTTGGAATTGGATCAAATAATCGGACAAGGACAGTGGTTATCACCGCAGCAGCAGTTAGAGTTACCGACACCTGCACTGATGATTGCAGTTGGGATAGGGAGAGAGGCCTTTGAACGCATGGATACTATGTTAATGAAGGAACCCAGTTATACCTTGGTACGGCAGAAGCCCGGTGACGGTTTTGGTCCCTTTGCTGATCTCCAGGCTGCAGTCAACAGTAGTAGCCTGCCTGCAGTGGCTCAAGATGCTGTCTTGTGCGACTGCTTGCGCTCAGGTGCAACGCCGGAGTATAAACGTGTGTTAGACAGCCTGCCAGTGACAGCTTCAGCAGTAGAATTGATAGAATGGGGAATTCAGCACGGTAGGCATGTGGAACAGACGCCTCTTCTGGCGGCTTTGCAGCAGATAGTTTTAGGTAGAGTGCAGTGCTATGGGTGTGGGAAGTCGGGCCACATCCATAATGATTGTCCAACTCGATCAAAGGCTACACATAGATCATTAGCCTGTTGGGTGTGTGGCAGACCTCATGTAGCTCGCATCTGCCCAAATAGATATCAGGAAAATGAATCAGCTGGGGTGAGGGCGGGACATCGCTCCCAGCAGCGCAGTACAATCGTCCTGAAGGAGAACAATGGAACAGCCCAGCTCTCATGGGGAGCACCGTGGCCGGGGCTGCATCAGGAGCACAACTAAAGGTCAAAGAAGGTCCCCCGCAGTCTCAAACATGGAGCTGTGAAACACTAGAACAGCCGGTGACACCTGGAACCGTTGTAGTTGGGGCAGAGGCAGTAGATCTGGGGGTGGAAGTACCTCCTCAGTCTACAAATGGCAGTCAGATCCTGGCTAGGGCAACTGTCTGTTTGCCTACGCCGCAGGCGGGACTTCCACTTATGGCCCTCTCTCTTGAGCTGGGTAAGAATAGACCCCTCATTCGAATTCAAATCCGCATCACGGGATTGTTGACACCGACACCACCTAAGTGGTACTTTGATGCGCTGTTGGATTCAGGGGCGGATGTGACTGCCAAGCCCGTGGGAAAGTGGCTGGTGCAATGGCCTGTGGCGGCATCTACAGCCATGGTTAGAGGGGTTGGCGGGATTTCGGTGGGGCAGCGTAGTGCATATCTCATCATTCTTAGTTAAAAAGATGATGATGGCAGCTGGAAGGAGTTGAGCCTGATTCGGCCATACGTCATGGACATTCCGATTCCACTGCTTGGGCGCGACGCACTTACTGCTGCCGGTGCGCGCATTTCCATTGAAGGCAAGTTAGAGGGTGGTCCGGATTTTTAGTTGGGGCCACTGGGAAAGTAACCTGCTGGAAAATGACCTGGAAAAGTGATGACCCAGTATGGATTTCTCAGTGGCCCCTCTCTCTGGAAAAATTGAAAGCTGTTAACAAATGAGTCAATCGGGAGGTTGCTATGGGACATTTGGTACCATCCATGAACCCATGGAATTGCCCTATTTTTGTAATCAAAAAGAAGTCAGGTCAATGGTGACTGCTGCATGATTTAAGAGGAGTCAATGCAGTTTTGCAGGATATGGGGACTTTACAGCTGGGATTACCTTTGCCATCCATGGTGCCTGACTCCTGGCAGTGTCTGCTAGTTGACCTGAAGGACTGCTTCTTTAGCATTCCTCTGCATCCAGATGATTCGCCTAGGTTTGTGTCATGGAGTTGACTAGATCAATCTATGACATCAATCTATGATTGTGACAGAGGCAACAGGCCTCTGCCCTCCCCCCCCACCCCAGTCCCACAAAAAATGGGAAGGAAGAAAGGGAGGAAAAGAACAGCGGCAACAATCTATGGAGGAAAACTAATTTTACTATAATATTGGAATACAAGATAACACTATGTACAATTTAATTGAAATTGAGAATAATACATCAGACAAGATGAGAGAGAGTTCCCGGGACCGAGTCAAACCTGAAAAGCTTGGAACGGCTAGGAAAGCACCCTCCTGCACCCACTGCAAGGCAGCAAGAGAGCACCCAGCCCCACCCAGAAGGGCCAGATCCCGTGACTTCTGTAATGTACAGGGATAGTGTCTCACTCCAATTTATAGGAGGGAAATGAGGTTCTTTTAATATCTATATACCCGGCGTGAGATTAAGAAACAACGGTTCATATGTTGTTCCATCCAGTTTATTACCAAACCTAATCAGGGATGGTTGGATGGAAAAGAAGCAGGAGTTGCAGATAGCAGGGATAGTCACCAGCAGGATCCAGCAGCGGTCCTGTTGCATGGCGTTTGAAGGTCCCAGGCACACGCAGCAGGGGAGGTGGCGAGAAGCAACGTGGCTGGCCTTGGGCAGCAAGCAGGTAGACGAGGAAGTCGAGGAGCCAATCCTTGAAGCTGCAGCAGCGCTCAGGCACCAGGCACAGGAGAATTTGACAGCATGCAGGAGTCACCTCACGAGGAATCTGATCGTCAGGAATCCCTCTTCTTCTTCAGGAGGAATCTGCTGCCAGAAATCCTCCGTTCTTCATGAGGAATCTGTTGTCAGAAACCTCTGTTCTTCTTCATGAGGAGTCTGTTGTCAGAAAACCCATCCCCGTGGTTTTCATTTCCTCTTTTATCCTCCTTGTTCTCCTGCCTATGTGACAAGGATGGGCCTTGAGCAAGAGTCATTGAGTACCCCCTGAGATGGCCATCATCCTGAGTTAGGTCCACACAAAGGAGCACTTCACAGCTATTTAGCTGCAGCTCATCTCACTCTAGTTGCCCCTGGCCTTGTCCATCTGCGTCCCCCCAGACAAAGGATCTCACAACCTTTGCCCAGGACTTGCCTGGACTTGTTCATCTGTGTCCTTCAGACAAAGGATTTCACAATCCTTGCTCGGGACTTGAACAAGTCCATCTGTGTCCCCAGCAAGCTTTGAGACACAGACGTTAACAAAATAATCTCTTACACCACCCCGTGACTCAAAGGTTGCTTTAAAATGGGAAACCGATGATCCACGATGGTGAGAAAAGGATAGCAAGCATAAAGGTAAAGGAGGGAAGGGGATAAGGAATAAAATATATAATATAATCATTACAGAAGATTTCTCAGGCTGGGCCCTGATGTGCTTGACTTCCCCATCAGTAGAGGAGGTTACAAACTACATAGGTGATACAACACATTTCATAAAACACGGAACCATACAATTAAACATAAGAGTTGCAACAGCACACAATATCAACTTGCCACAGACACCACTCAGTGATACATTGGGAGTGGTGACACGAATGTTACATGATGAATAAAAAGTGGAAAGTGAAAAGAGACAGCCATACATTTGGCAATAACCAATAACAAATAAATATAACAAATAGAGATACAACATTACCACTCACAACAACACAAAACAGAGTACTTTTGCAACCAAAATACAAAATGTAATCAAGAGGTATATTCAGTATTTTAACATGATCAAATTTTCAGTATTTCTATCACAAAACATTAGAGTCCTTTATGTATTCAGTAAAGGTCCATAGGAGTATTCTGAAAAAATAAAACGAGACACCGACTTGCCCTTTTTTTTTTTTTTGGGGGGGGGGGGGGGGGGGGGGGGGGCTTTTTTAATATGGTTAAAAAATGAGGGAACAATCCAGCAAGTGTTAATTTTATATTCCTTTTTCGGTGTGTCCTTGGCCTTCCAAGGATATTTGTTAAGGGATCCCATTAAGGGATCCCATTAGGGAAACCAGCCTCAAGTTAGCTGAGCCAATGGACACAGGCTGGCCCGGGAGATCAGTGTTTCCCTTTGTTGTGAGCTTTCTAATACAGCCTTCACCGCCCCCACCCCTCTCACTTGAGAGGGGCGGAGACATCAGTTTTCTAATGGCTTGGAGAGCCGTTCAGGTTCCCAGAGAGAGGCCCTAGGACCTGGGGTTTTGCTTTCCTCAAGATTCTCGAGCTTTTGTTCTGGCCACCAGTTAACTCATTTCTCTAACCTATCTGTTGTCAATCCATCCATCAAATTTCATGGAATACCCTTTTTCCAGCCCAGAGTCCAAAGTCCATTACGTTTATGAAAGATATTCCACCTACCGGTTTTTACTGGCAGTAAGACCCTTCCAGACCCACTGAGCTTTGGGCTAGGTGCCCTGGGGGCAAGACTGGCTGCTGCAAGCCTTACACCTCTGGGCTCAGATTTACTGGGAAAAGAAACCACGGGCCCATATTTTCTTCCACAGTTAATTAACTCTTGGGCTACCTCCCCCCACGTCCATACTTTGCATCCTGACTGCAGATGATTGGGGCTTACAGTTTCTTCTAACACTGCCCGGGTTCTTTCTCCCTGTGACACAGCTTGTATTCTTGCTTGTAATTGTATGCCTATGGGTTTCAGTGATTCCGGAAGCCCTCTAATTAAAGGGGTCATTCTCTCAGTATCAATGGGCATCATCATGATGTGGCTGCAGCTTTCTATCATACATCAGTTGGAGACAAGCAGCCTTTTGAACGCTTTCCACTAATTGATCAGTTGTTCCAGTAATGGCAAGAGGGTCTCCCCTTTCTAAAGGGTTGAGACCACCTGCCCAATAGGCAGCCCTTTGCATTAATGACCAGGGAGCACGACTGTTGCCAGTAGTTAAAAATACTCCTGGTCCCCAATAACTTTCTGCTTCCTTTTCTGTTAACCGAATCTGGTCGCCACCAGTGAGACTCACCCTCCATATATACTCTGTTTCTGATTCCTTTGGAGAGCGGCTAAAATCCTTTTTGAGTTTTGCTAGTTCGGTGGCCGAGAACGGAATTTCCTTAACATTCATTTGAGGATCTAGATTCTCGCTGTTATCAAAGGTATATTCGGTTTATATCAAGGGACGCAATGGGGCTATTGGGGTTTCTAATCTGTCTGGTCTTTGCTTTATTTCTTGTAGTTCCTCCTGAGGAAAAGTTTTTTCTTGAGGTGTCTGTCACCTATGGGTGACAGTATCACTAGTATCTTTACGTGTTAACAGTTCCTTGAAAACCATCTGCAACAAGGCCGAATTATGTTTCTCTCTTTCTAATTGTTCCTCGAGATTAACTATTTGATTCTGCAGAGTTTTTACCAATTCTTGTGTAACTCTGACCGATTCCTGTAGTGCTTCTATGGTTTGGAGTTCTGCCGAATGCTTTTCATTTCGGAAATCCACGGCAGCTTTTAAAGCAGCCCGGAGTACAGCACAAATAAATGGCTTTCCTTTTCCAGCTCGTGTACGAGCCTCATTATGTAGGACACTAATGCGGTCCGAAACACTCTGCAAATTATGCCAATTTTGGCGTGCCCAGTCCACCCCTGATAAAGAGGGACGAGCACCATGCTTTTCTAAAAGGTCAAATAACACATCTTCTCTATGCCATGTTCTCTGGCCCAAGTACCAACAAGTACCACAGCATTCTCCTGCAGAAGCTGGCAGCCTGAGGCTTGGATGGGTACACTCTTGGCTGGTTAAGGAGCTGGCTGGAGGGCCGGGCACAGAGAGTGGTGGTGAATGGAGTCAAATCCAGCTGGCGACCGGTCGTGAGTGGTGTTCCCCAGGGGTCGGTGCTGGGGCCTGTCCTCTTCAATATCTTTATTGATGACCTGGATGAGGGCATTGAGTGCACCCTCAGTAAATTTGCAGATGACACCAAATTGGCTGGAAGTGTGGATCTGCCTGGGGGTAGCGAGGCCCTACAGAGGGACCTGGACAGGCTGGAGAGCTGGGCTGGAGCCAATGGGATGAGGTTCAACAAGGCCAAATGCCGGGTCCTGCACTTCAGCTACAACAGCCCCAGGTGACTCTACAGGCTTGGGGCGGTGTGGCTGGAGGACTGTGTAGAAATGGACCTGGGGGTATTGATTGATGCTCGGCTGAACATGAGCCGACAGTGTGCCCAGGTGGCCAAGAAGGCCAATGGCATCCTGGCTTGCATCAGAAACAGCGTTGCAAGCAGGAGCAGAGAGGTGATTGTTCCCCTGTACTCAGCACTAGTGAGGCCGCACCTCGAGTACTGTGTCCAGTTTAGGGCCCCTCACTGCAAGAAAGATATTGAGGCCCTGGAATGTGTTCAAAGGAGGACAACAAAGCTGGTGAGGGGTCTGGAACGCAGGCCATATGAGGAGAGGCTGAAGGAGCTGGGAATGTTCAGCCTGGAGAAGAGGAGGCTCAGGGGAGACCTCATTGCTCTCTATAACTTCCTGAAGGGAGGTTGTAGTGAGTTGGGGGTCGGCCTCTTCTCTCGTGTCATTAGTGATAGGACCAGAGGGAATGGTTTCAAGCTACGGCAGGGGAGATTCAGGCTGGACTTGAGGAAGTATTACTTTTCAGAAAGGGTGGTCAGGCACTGGAATGGACTGCCCAGGGAGGTGGTGGAGTCACCGACCCTGGAGGTGTTCAAGGTAGGCTGGATGTTGTGTTGAGGGACATGGTTTAGTGGGAGCTATTGGGAATAGGTGAATGGTTGGACTGGATGATCTTTTAGGTCTTTTCCAACCTTGGTGATTCTATGATTCTATGATTCTAAGTGAATTTTTGAAATGAGTCTCATTTTATTCCGAGTTGCCACGTTGCTACAGGATTTGCCTCTGCAGACCTAATATGGTGTTTCGGGCAGTAGCATGGGGTACTGCATGTGTTTCAAGCCACCCAGTGGTTGCCTCCATCATGGTGAGCACATAACACTTAACATAGCGAGATTGTGGCAAGGTGATATCGACGGTTGTCGAATGTCAACGGTTTACAGGCTGGTTCAGCCCGGTTTTGTGACCAGCAGGGTGGAGGGATCTGTGGATCCGCGCCTCTGGGAAAGTGGAAACAGGGGAACCCAAAATACTTGAAAACAACAGCAATAATCTGAGGTGGAACAAATGATTTGCTAAATATAGTATTAGCAAAAAATACAATGAGAAAGAGAGAGTCTGTCTGGATGGTAGATAGACCTCACCACAATGCTGAGGTGAGAAGTGCAGTCCAGTTGAGTGACTGAAGAAAAGCAGACGGCGAAGTGCAGATGGCGAAGTGCAGACGGCGAAGAGCAGGCAAAGAAGAAGGATCAGGTGACCTTGCACAGAGTTGTATCTCCTTGCTGATCGCAAAGCCTCCTGGGGAAATGTAGTTCTCTGTCCGACGAACATTCGGCTGAAGTCAAACCCAACCCCCCCCGTGCATTACATGATGTTATGGTGTGGAATACTGATAGCCAAAAATCATAAAACCATGACATTCCACCCCTTATTCTACATCACTACATCATGCTTAACACATGGGATTACAGACTGCACTCCCCCAACATCAAATTCCCTTGTGGTACACACTGAACATCCCCGTTTTTCTGCATCACCCACCAGGTGGACCCAGGTCCCTGGGCAAAGACAGTTCCGCGAAGAGGTTTGCCCTTCCCAGAAGCTGAAAAACCCAAACTGCTTTTCCTAACATGTTCTTTACTTATACTACAGGGACCTTATCTCCCTCTACAATATGTAGGGAGCTGGATTGGGTAGGACCATCTCGACTGACTGATCCCCTGGTGTTGACCAGCCAGGTGGCTTCTGCCAAATACTTCACCCAGTGTTTAAATGTTCGGCCACCCATTGCTTTTAACATGGTTTTTAACAACCCGTTGTAGCGTTCGATCTTACCAGAGGCTGGTGCATGATAGGGGATATGGAAAATCCACTCGATGCCCTGTTCTCTGGCCCAAGTATCCACAAGTGAATTTTTAAAATGAGTCCCATTATCTGACTCAATTCTTTCCGGGGTGCCATGTCACCACAGGACTTGTCTCTCCAGACCTAATATGGTGTTTCGGGCGGTAGCATGGGGTACTGCATATGTTTCAAGCCACTTGGTTGTTGCCTCCACCATGGTGAGCACATAACACTTACCACTGCGAGATTGTGGCAAGGTGATATAATCAACCTGCCATGCCTCCCCATATTTGTACTTTTGCCATTGCCCTTCCCCCCAGAGAGGATTCATCCTCTTAGCTTGTTTAACTGTGGCGCATGTGTCACAGTCATGAATGATTTGTGCAATAGCATTCATACTTAAATCCACCCCTTGGTCTCTGGCCCACTTATTTGTTGCGTCTCTCCCTTGATGGCCTGAGGTCTCATGGGCCCACTGAGCTACAAATAACTCACACTTCTTCTGCCAATCTAGGTCTATTTGAGCCACCTCAATTCTGGCAGCTTGGTCTACCTGATGGTTATTATGCTGATCTTCTGTAGCTCTACTCTTGGGCACATGAGCATCTACATGACGCACCTTTATAACCATATTTTTTGTTCGGGTAGCAATATCTTTCCATAGGTCAGCAGCCCAAATAGGCTTGCCCTTTCTTTGCCAATTATTTTGCTCCCACTGCTGTAAACACCCCCATAAGGCATTTGCTACCATCCATGAGTCAGTGTAAAGATAAAGCATTGGCCACCTCTCCCGTTCAGCGAAATCTAAGGCCAGATGGACAGCCTTTACCTCTGCACATTGGCTCGATTCTCCTTTCCCTTCGGTGGACTCTGCAACTTGTCGTGTGGGGCTCCACACAGCAGATTTCCATCTGCGATGCTTTCCCACAATACGACACGATCCATCTGTGAACAGGGCATATTTCTTTTCATTCTCTGGTAGTTCATTGTATGGTGGGGCTTCTTTAGCACGTGATACTTCTTCTGCTGGTGGTGTTCCAAACTTTTTACCTTCAGGCCAGTCCATGATGACTTCTAGGATTCCTGGACGGCTGAGGTTCCCCATCTGCGCTCGCTGTGTAATCAACGCAATCCACTTACTCCAAGTGGAATCAGTAGCATGATGGGTGGAGGGAACCTTTCCTTTAAACATCCAGTTCAGCACTGGCAATCGAGGTGCCAGAAGAAGCTGTGTTTCAGTACCGACTACTTCAGAAGCAGCCCGAACCCCCTCATATGCAGCTAAGATCTCCTTTTCAGTTGGAGTGTAGTGCTCTTCAGACCCTCTGTATGCCCGACTCCAGAATCCCAGGGGTCGGCCTCGTGTCTCTCCTGAGGCTCTTTGCCACAAACTCCAAGTGGGACCGTTCTCTCCAGCAGCGGTATAGAGGATGTTCTTTATACCCTGTCCCGTCCGTACTGGCCCTAGGGCCACGGCACGGGCTATCTCCTGTTTAATCTGTTCAAAAGCCTGCTGCTGCTCAGGGCCCCATGTAAACTCATTTCTCATTCGCGTCACATAATAAAGAGGGCTTACAATGAGCCTGTAGTTTGGAACGTGCATTCTCCAAAAGCCCACTGCACCCAGAAAAGATTGTGTCTCTCTTTTGCTAGTGGGTGGAGACATAGCAGTGATTTTGTCGATCACATCTGTCGGGATGTGACGACGGCCATCTTGCCACTTTATACCTAGGAACTGAATTTCCTGGGCAGGTCCTTTCACTTTGCTTCGCTTAATAGCAAAACCAGCACTCAGAAGAATTTGGATCATTCGCTCTCCTTTTGTAAAGACTTCTTCTGCTGTATCGCCCCACACAATGATGTCATCAATGTACTGCAGGTGCTCAGGAGCGCTGCCTTGTTCCAATACAGTTTGAATCAACCCATGGCAAATGGTCGGGCTGTGTTTCCACCCCTGGGGCAAACGGTTCCAGGTACACTGAATGCCCCTCCATGTGAAAGCAAACTGTGGCTTACATTCTTTGGCCAAAGGGATGGAAAAGAAGGCATTAGCAATGTCAATGGTGGCATACCATTTGGCCGCTTTTGACTCCAGTTCATACTGGAGTTCTAACATGTCCGGCACAGCAGCACTCAGTGGGGGTGTGACTTCATTCAGGCCACGGTAGTCCACCGTCAGCCTCCATTCTCCACTGGCTTTACGCACTGGCCATATGGGGCTGTTAAAAGGCGAGTGAGTTTTGCTGATCACTCCCTGGCTCTCTAGCTGACGAATAAACTTATGAATGGGGCGCAAAGAATCCCTGTTGGTGCGGTACTGCCGCCTGTGCACTGTTTTTGTAGCAATCGGTACCTGTTGCTCTTTTACTCGCAGCAGCCCCACAACAGATGGATCTTCTGACAGGCCAGGCAAAACAGACAGCTGCTTAATGTTGTCTGCATCCACAGCAGCTATTCCAAAGGCCCATCGATACCCCTTAGGATCCTTGAAATGCCCCCTTCTGAGATAATCAATACCTAGTATACATGGAGCCCCTGGGCCCATCACAATAGGATGTTTTTGCCAGTCCTTACCAGTGAGGCTTATCTCAGCCTCCAACACAGTCAATTCTTGAGAGCCCCCGGTCACTCCAGAAATATGGATTGATTCTGTCCCTTGGTGACTCGAGGGCATCAGAGTGCACTGTGCACCAGTGTCCACCAGGGCCTTATATTTCAGTGGTTCTGATGTGCCAGGCCATCGAATCCACACAGTCCAATATACTCTATTATCCCTTTCCCCTCCCTGACTGAGGGCAGGGCCCCTCTATTCATTACCTGTGGTAACTGGAGCAACTGCACTGGTGGTTGATCTGCTTTGTAATTCTTTCACCCGGGCTCGTAGTACAGGAGTAGGTTGACCGTGCCACTTCCCCATGTTTTCTTCATGGTCACGTAGGTAATACCATAAGGTAACTCGCGGTGTATTATTCCTTACTTGAGCCAGAGAGCGTTTGCTTCTAACAGCTGAGATCTTTGATGGTGCACGTGAGAAGGAAGGTTCATCGTCTTTAGTTAGGTGGGCTCGCATCATCTCCTTCATCTCCTTCATCTCCTTCATTAGACTCTTTTGATTATCCTGATCTTCATCAAGCACCTCTGATACTCTTACAGGTTTGTCACGGTTAATCAGTTGAGACATTTGCTCCCGCGTTTCATTCAGTTGATTGGTCACTTTTGAGATAGCAGCTACAGCAGCATGAATGGGGGATAGCAACTGCTGATAGTTTTGGAGCATAAGAATTAATTCATAAACTAAGGGCGTTCTCTGTTGTTCCTGGTATCTGTCACATGCTGACGTTAGTGTAGCGGCATATTTGTCCGGCGCTGTTGTCACGAGTTTCTGCCATATCTCAGGCATCGTCCTCACTCTTTCAGGGTCGCGGTTTTGGTGTGGTTGGTTAGGAACAAAGTTAGGGTCATACAACATTTCCACCACGCCTATTTCCCTCAAATACTGGATTCCCTTTTCCACTGTATCCCATTTTTTCATCGCAATCTTCAAGCCATTTTTGAAGGGATACTTCTCCTTTACAGCTATTAACACTCGTTCCCAGAGGGAGGCAGCCTCATCCGAACATCGACTAATTACTCTATCAATAGCTGGATCTCTGGCAATGGAGCCTAGCTGGCGAGCTTCATTACCATCCAGAGACAAGCTATGGGCCCCACTGTCCCAACAGCGAACCAACCAGGAAACAAGACTTTCATTTGGGTGCCGTGTAAACTCCTTTCTTGAACCTTGGATTTCAGTCATCTTTAGAGGCCGGCGAGTAGTAATAGAGACTTCCTCTTCATCACTCTCTTCTGCCCGTCTCTTAGTTTTCCCTTTTGCCTTTCGCGATGGTGGTGGTTCTGAGGAGGGCCCCTCGCCTGGATCTTCCTCCTCCTCCTCCTCCTCTTCTTCTCTTTTTCGTTCAAGACGCGAAGACACTCGTTTCCATTTCTTGCCCTCCACAGGAGCAACCGGTATTGTTACTGGTGTCTCCTTTGATTGATTAGATTTGACTTGGGGATTTTCCCCTTTGGCTTGAACCTCAGCTCGGAAACTCTCTCTCCAGAATGGTATTATATAGGGCACGGTAAGCACAAGCCAAACCCCAAATAAGTTGTACCTCCTTAGATTTATGTAAGCCACATAGTCCCTGACTCAAATACTGGCTTAGTTTCTCGGGATCCCACAGGTGTTCAAGAGTAAAATCCCATGACACTACGGGTCCCCATGCTTCTAAAACCTTTCCTAAACCTCTCCATATTCCCTGCCAATCATCATTCTCTAGTTTTAGAGGAGACTCCTTCCCCTTATTACGAATGCATAGGAATACATTCAGGAAAATTGATGACATGCACACGCACAGCAACATGAGTATTAGTTCAGGAGTCAAAAAACGTTTGACAAACCGAGAAGAAAACCCAGAGACTGGTCTGAACATCGTGTTGTTTGTAAAATTAGCTATTCCATTTGGGATGTAGTTGTTTGTGAAATTAGCCATTCCTTCTGGGATGTAGATGTCAAAGTTCAAATCATACCACATTGCAAATAGGTAAAACATAGGTGTCTCCATCAGTGCCCTTAGATAGCTATATACGGATGCAATTCCAAAACACACAAGTGTGAGATGGATTATTGGCCAGTAGGTTGTGACTAACACCATTGCTTTATATCCTTTACCCAGCACCCCCTCGATAACGAGTGGGTTCATCGCTGGTGCTTGCTAAAAAAGGGTTAATGAATTGAAGCTAACAAGAGGAGGGAAAAAAAAAACAAAAAAAGAAAAAAAAGGCACTACCCAGACTAAGTAGTGCTCAAAGTTTACAAATATCCCAGAACACTGGCAGTATGCCTCATCTTTCAAGGTCAGGTTTTCCAGTACAGAAACTTGAACTACTGATAATGCTCCCTAGCGAAGCTCTCTAAGAGCAGAGAGAAAAAGAGATTCGTTCTAAAAACTAAAAAGCAGTCGCCCCACGTTGGGCGCCAAAAGATCTGTCACGGAGTTGACCGGATCAATCTATGTCCGTGACAGGGGCGACAGGCCTCTGCCCTCCCCCCCCACCCCAGTCCCACAAAAATGGGAAGGAAGGAAGGGAGGAAAAGAGCAGCGGCAACAATCTATGGAGGAAAACTTATTTTACTATAATATCGGAATACAAAATAACACAATATATACAATTTAGTTGAAATTGAGATTAATAAATCAGACAAGATGAGAGAGAGAGTTCCCGGGACCGATTCAAACCTGAAAAGCTTGGAACGGCTAGGAAAGCACCCTCCAGCACCCACTGCAAGGCAGCAAGAGAGCGCCCCCCCCACCCGGAAGGGCCAGATCCCGTGACTGCTGTAATGTACAGGGATAGGTACCTGGGATTGGGGCAGTGACACTTTAATGCCCCGTACACTACATGATGTTTTGATGTGGAATACTGAAACCCAAAATAAAAAAACAAACAAACAAACAAAAAACATTGAACCATGACAGCTGGAGAACATCACTGGTGGGAGGTTCTTTTTGGTTGGTCCCCCACAGCAACTGGAATATTTAACTTTATACTGCATCCGGTAGATGTTATATTAGGTTTAATATTATTATGCTTAGTTCTTATAGTTATATTATATATAAAGACATGGCGCTTGCTAAAGCAAATGTCCCAGCTTGATTTAGTATTAAATAGGGATACACTGCATCGTTTCTTGTAAGACTTATCTTAAGGCTAATAGACGGTTGTAACGTTAAGGTAGAACTTATATAAGATATTAAGATTTTAGGATTATTAAGTTAATAGGTTATAGGGTTATTAGGATAGGATATTTTGCGAATCGGGTTGTAACGGGGCAAGGCTTAACCGAGAGGACAATGGCATGTATAGGCGCAATGCGGGTTAGGGTCCTCTCGAGTTGTAGTATGCTTTCTTGAGCATGGAGAGGGGGAGATGTCAGCAACTGCGAAACTGCGAGACCCCCCCGCGGGGTCTGATGTGTTAAGCTCCCTCCCTGCTCTAATGATTGATGTGTGGTGTGCGCCCCTGGGGGCGTAGACGAAGTAATTAAGCTATATAAGGTAGTGTATACGTGTAATAAACGCCATTTGCTGCTCATCATATTGGTGTCACCTCAGTAATTGGCCAAGCTGCGGTCTCCCGGGGAATCGGAACGGGCGCGTACTGCAACAATTGGACTGTCTGGATTAGATGGCCTGGCACATCAGAACCACTGAAATTTAAGGCCCTGGTGGACACTGGTGCTCAGTGCACCCTAATGCCCTGTCAACGGTTTATGGGCTGGTCCGGCCCAGTTCCGTGACCAGCAGGGCGGAGGGATCTGCGGATCCGCGCCTCTGGGAAAGGGGAAGCAGGGGACCCCAAAATACTTGAAAACAACAGCACTGATCTGAGGTGGAACAAATGATTTTACTAAATATAGTATTAGTAAAATACAATGAGAGAGAGAGACAGAGAGAGAGTCTGTTTGAATTGTATAGACCTCACCACAATGCTGGGGTGAGAAGTGCAGTCCAGTTGAATGACTGAAGTACAGACGGCGAAGTGTAGATGGCGAAGCGCAGGCGGCGAAGCGCAGATAGCGAAGCGCAGACAGCGAAGAGCAGGCGAAGAAGAAGAATCAGGTGACCTTGCTTGGAGTTATATCCCCTTGCTGACCGCAAAGCCTCCTGGGGAAATGTAGGTCTTCTCCGACGGACAAACATTCGGCAGATATCAAACCCCACCCCCAGTGCATTACATGATGTTATGGTGTAGAATACTGATGACCAAAAATCATAAAACCATGACATTCCACCCCTTATTCTACATCACTACATCATGCTTAACACATGGGATTACAGACTGCACTCCCCCAACATCAAATTCCCTTGTGGTACACACTGAACATCCCCGTTTTTCTTCATCACCCACCAGGTGGACCCAGGTCCCTGGGCAAAGACAGTTCCGCGAAGAAGTTTGCCCTTCCCAGAAGCTGAAAAACCCAAACTGCTTTTCCTAACATGTTCTTTACATGCACTACAGGGACCTTGTCTCCCTCTACAATATGTAGGGAGCTGGATTGGGTAGGACCATCTCGACTGATTGATCCTCTGGTGTTAACCAGCCAGGTGGCTTCTGCCAAATGCTTCTCCCAGTGTTTAAATGTTCCGCCACCCATTGCTTTCACCATCGCTTTTAACAATCCATTGTATCGTTCGATCTTACCAGAGGCTGGTGCATGATGGGGGATATGATAAATCCACTCGATGCCCTGTTCTCTGGCCCAAGTATCCACAAGTGAATTTTTAAAATGAGTCCCATTATCTGACTCAATCCTTTCCGGGGTGCCATGTCGCCACAGGATTTGCCTCTCCAGACCTAATATGGTGTTTCGGGCGGTAGCATGGGGTACTGCATATGTTTCAAGCCACCCGGTTGTTGCCTCCACCATGGTGAGCACATAATGCTTACCATTGCGAGATCGTGGCAAGGTGATATAATCAACCTGCCATGCCTCCCCATATTTGTACTTTTGCCATAGACCTTCCTCCCACAGAGGTTTCATCCTCTTAGCTTGTTTAATTGCGGCGCATGTATCACAGTCATGAATGATTTGTACAATGGCATCCATAGTTAAGTCCACCCCTCGGTCTCTGGCCCATTTGTATGTTGCATGTCTCCCTTGATGACCTGAGGTCTCATGGGCCCACCGAGCTAAAAATAACTCACCCTTGTTCTGCCAGTCCAGGTCTATTTGAGCCACCTCAATTCTGGCAGCTTGGTCTACCTGATGGTTATTTCACTGATCTTCTGTAGCTCTACTCTTGGGCACATGAGCATCTACATGACGCACCTTTATAACCATATTTTTTGTTCGGGTAGCAATATCTTTCCATAGGTCAGCAGCCCAAATAGGCTTGCCCTTTCTTTGCCAATTATTTTGCTCCCACTGCTGTAAACACCCCCATAAGGCATTTGCTACCATCCATGAGTCAGTGTAAAGATAAAGCATTGGCCACCTCTCCCGTTCAGCGAAATCTAAGGCCAGATGGACAGCCTTTACCTCTGCACATTGGCTCGATTCTCCTTTCCCTTCGGTGGACTCTGCAACTTGTCGTGTGGGGCTCCACACAGCAGATTTCCATCTGCGATGCTTTCCCACAATACGACACGATCCATCTGTGAACAGGGCATATTTCTTTTCATTCTCTGGTAGTTCATTGTATGGTGGGGCTTCTTTAGCACGTGATACTTCTTCTGCTGGTGGTGTTCCAAACTTTTTACCTTCAGGCCAGTCCATGATGACCTCTAGGATTCCTGGACAGCTGAGGTTCCCCATCCGTGCTCGTTGTGTAATCAACGCAACCCACTTACTCCAAGTGGCATCAGTAGCATGATGGGCGGAAGGAACCTTTCCCTTGAACATCCAGTTCAACACTGGCAGTCGAGGTGCCAGAAGGAGCTGTGTTTCAGTACCGACTACTTCAGAAGCAGCCTGAACCCCCTCATAAGCAGCTAAGATCTCCTTTTCAGTTGCAGTGTAGCCCTCCTCCGACCCCCTGTAGGCTCGACTCCAGAATCCCAAGGGTCGGCCTCGGGTCTCTCCTGAGGCTCTTTGCCACAAACTCCAAGTGGGGCCTTTCTCTCCAGCAGCAGTGTAGAGGATGTTCTTCACATCCTGTTCCATCCGTACTCGCCCCAGTGCCACAGCACGGGCTATCTCTTGTTTAATCTGCTCAAAAGCCTGCTGCTGCTCAGGACCCCACACAAAATCATTCTTCTTCCGTGTCACCTGATAAAGTGGGCTTACAATGAGGCTGTAGTTTGGAACATGCATTCTCCAAAAACCCACTACGCCCAGAAACGATTGTGTCTCTTTCTTATTAGTGGGGGGAGACATGGCAGTGATTTTGTCGATCACATCTGTCGGGATGTGACGACGGCCATCTTGCCACTTTATGCCTAGGAACTGAATTTCCTGGGCAGGTCCTTTCACTTTGCTTCGCTTAATAGCAAAACCAGCACGGAGAAGGATCTGGATTATTTGCTCTCCTTTCTCAAAAACTTCCTTTGCTGTGTTGCCCCACACAATGATGTCATCAATGTACTGTAAGTGCTCAGGAGCACCTCCCTGTTCCAGTGCAGCTTGGATCAACCCATGACAAATAGTTGGACTATGTTTCCACCCCTGGGGCAAACGGTTCCAGGTATACTGAATGCCCCTCCATGTGAAAGCGAACTGTGGCCTACATTCTTTGCCCAAAGGAATGGAGAAAAAGGCGTTAGCAATGTCAATGGTGGCATACCACTTAGCTGCTTTTGACTCCAGTTCATATTGGAGTTCTAACATATCTGGCACAGCAGCAGTCAGTGGGGGTGTGACTTCATTCAGGCCACGGTAGTCCACCGTCAGCCTCCATTCTCCACTGGCTTTACGCACTGGCCATATGGGGCTGTTAAAGGGCGAGTGAGTTTTGTTGATCACTCCCTGATTCTCTAATTGATGAATTAACTTCTGAATGGGGAGCAAGGAATCCCTGTTGGTGCAGTACTGCCGCCTGTGCACTGCTTTTGTGGCAATCGGTACCTGTTGCTCTTTTACTCGTAGCAACCCCACAACAGACGGATCTTCTGATAGGCCAGGCAGAACAGACAACTGCTTAACACCTTCTGTGTCTACAGCAGCTATTCCAAAGGCCCATCGATACCCTTTGGGATCCTTAAAATATCCCCTTCTGAGGTAATCGATACCAAGTATACATGGAGCCCCTGGGCCAGTCACAATAGGGTGCTTTTGCCAGTCTTTACCAGTGAGGCTGATTTCGGCCTCCAACATAGTCAGTTCTTGGGAACCTCCTGTCACCCCATGAATATAAATTGATTTTGTCCCTTGGTGACTCGAGGGCATTAGAGTGCACTGTGCACCAGTATCCACCAGGGCCTTATATTTCTGTGGTTCTGATGTACCAGGCCATGTAATCCACACAGTCCAATAAACTCTATTATCCCTTTCCCCCCCCTTGGCTGGGGGCAGGGCCCCTCTATTTGTTACCTCTGTTGTCTGCAACAACTGGAGCAATCACCTTTTTGGAGAAGTTCACCTTGGTGGTTGATTTGCCTTGTAACTCTTTTACCCTTGCTTGAAGTGCAGGAGTAGGTTGCTTATGCCACTTCTTCATATCTTCTCCATGGTCGCGTAGGTAATGCCACAAGGCAAAACGTGACGTGGTCTTACTGTTGTCACTTGTTCGAGCAGGAGGACGTCTTCTTTTGATAGCTGAGACGTTGGATGAGACTGACTGGTAGGAAATCAAGTTGGCTAGCCCCTCAAGTAGGCTGTTTTGGGAATTCTGTTCCTCATTGGATGTATCTGTTACCACCATGTATTCATCGGCATCAAGCATAATTGGTAGTTTATCTATTATATCTTCTTGTTTTTTCTCCATTCTGTCCAGCTTTTCAGCTACTTTTTCAATGGCTGAAACACAAGCTCGTAGAGGGCTTAAATGTAACTCGAAGTCTTGAAGCTTATTAACCAACTCATTTATAAGGGGTCTTCTTTCCCCTCTGCCATACATAGCTGCAAATGTACTGGCGTACCTTTCTGGTGCAGTCTTTGTGAATGTACGCCACATATTTGGTGTACACCTGGCTCTCTCAGGATCATGCTCTTGGTCTGGCTCATCAGGAATGAAATCGGGGCTATGTAGTGTTTCCACCACAGCACATTCTCTCAAATAACGGATGCCTTCTTCCAAATCAGCCCATTTCTTCTTCTCGGGCATCAGATCGTCTTTGAAGGGGTATCTTTCTCTTACAGCTAACAACATCCTCTTCCAGAGGGTGAAGGCCTGGTTCTGGCATGTACCAATGCCTCTGTCAATGGCTGAGTCCCTAGCAATGCCACCCAGTTGGCGAGCTTCTCTACTATCTAGCCACACACTGTTGGCCCCATTGTCCCAGCATCCAAGTAACCAGGTGAGAATAGGCTCATTTGGGTGGCGTGAGAAGTCTTTTCTCAGACTTCGAATTTCATTCATTTTCGGAGATCGATCCACAACGGTAACAATATCTTGCTCACCTCTTGCTCTTCCAGGACTTCTTGCCCTTGTAGGTGTTGGTGACCGTGGTCTTACTGAGGGCCCCTCCCCTGGACTCAGAGGTGCTTCTCTTGGACCTCGGAGCCACTCCTCTGGACCTCTTTCCTCCTCTTTCTTCTCTTCTAACTGAGTCGAGATTCGCTTTGTTTTCCGTCCTCTTACAGGGGCAACTGACATCGATTGTGGTGCCTCTTGTGGTTGATCAGGTTGGTCGGTTCCAATGCTCTCATCCTCCAGTTCAGCTTGGAGCTTGTTTCGTTCAATTGTGACAGTATCTAGCTCAGATTGGAGGGTGTGTTGTTGAGATTGAAGATTGTTGAGTTTGGATTGCAGGGAGTCTCTTTCAATTCGGAGGGCATCTCTCTCAGATCGGAGGTTTTTCCTCTGGAGCAGGAGACTCTCTCGCTCATTTTGAACTGTTTCCCTGAGACTCTCCCTTTCAATTTCAGAAGCTCTCTCTCTCTCCAGGATAGTATTGAATAAGGCCCGATAAGCATTAGCCAGGCCCCAAATCATATGTGCCTCCTCAGAACTGCCCAAGCCGCAACATTCCTGCCTTAAATAGCTGTTTAGACTCTCAGGGTCTTTCAGGTGTTCTGGAGTAAAGTTCCATGAGACTGAAGATTTCCATTTGTCTAAAGTCTTTCCCAGACCTTTCCACACTCCCTGCCACTCAGTATTCTCTGGTTTTGGGGAGGACATCCTCAAAATATAATAAATACTAATACTGAGCGAAATGATGAGCAATACATCCAGGGAGATTAGTAATGCGACTAGGTGTTCATTCAAAAACTGCACTACAGGCTGAAAGGTGAGACTGGAAACCTTAAAAAATCCCAGTCCTGTAAAATTGGCAGCTGTCTCCGGAATTGTAAGCCACATTGTACGAACATGCCAGGTCCATATTTCCACCCATGTTTTCATTTGATTGTATAAGCCGATTGCTCCATAGAGCAAGGTGGCAAGCTTAATTAATGCCCAGTATGTTTTGAGCATTAGGAAAGAAGAGGCAGCAGCGTGCAGCCCTTTAAGAGTAAGTTTCACTACAGAAAGCATTTTTTTTTTTTTTTTACAGAGGCAAGATAGTAAAGCTCAGAGTTTACAAATATTCTACGATACTGGCAGTCTGCCTGGAGTTTTCAAGGTCACGTTTTCAGAGAGTAGCGGTGAAACAGATAAGCTTTACCAACGGAACTCTCCGAGAGCAGAGAGTCTAAACAGCTAGAAAGCAACTGCTGCCCGCATTCTCCACCAAAAATGTCAACGGTTTATGGGCTGGTCCGGCCCAGTTCCGTGACCAGCAGGGCGGAGGGATCTGCGGATCCGCGCCTCTGGGAAAGGGGAAGCAGGGGACCCCAAAATACTTGAAAACAACAGCACTGATCTGAGGTGGAACAAATGATTTTACTAAATATAGTATTAGTAAAATACAATGAGAGAGAGAGAGAGAGAGAGAGAGTCTGTTTGAATTGTATAGACCTCACCACAATGCTGGGGTGAGAAGTGCAGTCCAGTTGAATGACTGAAGTACAGACGGCGAAGTGCAGATGGCGAAGCGCAGGCGGCGAAGCGCAGATAGCGAAGCGCAGACAGCGAAGAGCAGGCGAAGAAGAAGAATCAGGTGACCTTGCTTGGAGTTATATCCCCTTGCTGACCGCAAAGCCTCCTGGGGAAATGTAGTTCTTCTCCGACGGACGAACATTCGGCAGATATCAAACCCCACCCCCAGTGCATTACATGATGTTATGGTGTAGAATACTGATGACCAAAAATCATAAAACCATGACATGCCCTCAAGTCAAAAGGGACAAAATCAATTTATATTCATGGGGTGACTGGGGGTTCTCAAGAGCTGAGTTTGTTGGAGGCCGAAATCAGCCTCACTGGTAAAGACTGGCAAAGGCACCCTATTGTGACTGGTCCAGGGGCTCCAAGTATACTTATTGATTACCTTGCATAATGTAATGTATAATATTGATTACCTCAGAAGGGGATATTTTAAGGATCCCAAAGGGTATCGATGGGCCTTTGGAATAGCTGCTGTAGACACAGAAGGTGTTAAGGAGCCAGGCTCCACCCCTTCTGGCAGCACAGGTGAATTGCCTTCACCTGTGCTCCTCTGGCTCGCCTCAGGTGATCAATCAGAGGTTCAGGCCATGACTCAGCAGTTCCCATATACTCCACCTATTCACGGCATGAACCAATGATCAGGTTAACAGGACAAGCTTTCCTTAATACAGAGATCTGCTATATCACGATGCTTATACAATTTTTATCGTGACGCATATTAGTACAATTCGAATAATGATCAGTGAATGTCCATACTCTTCTATGGGCCAGTGCTCGATGATGTGACTGGAGGCATGAGGTGCTGAAGTGCAGGTCCGTTCTATGTTCCATCAGTCCCATCCAGACCATCACCGGGTGTTGTACATGATCTGACAGCAACACTGGAATGCTTGATGGCATTTTGTTCCTTCCGGTGATCCTGAAGGCTCACAGACTCACGGGGAGTAATACAGATGTTTCAGAGGTACCAGGAGGGGAAGGTCTGCTCTCCAGGGCAAGATACAGGCCGTATTTCTATCCTGGGTCAACACTCCTGCTTGTACTGGGGCACATCCTGGCCGCCTGTACCACAAATTCTGGCTAGATGTCTGCGGCTGCATAATGATATCAGGCACCAAAGGAGATGTCCTGATCTGCCACAGGGACATGATGGGGGTCCCTTTAGTGATAAAGATCGGAGTGTAGACCACAATATCAGTAGGCCACGTACCTATTACTGGAGGGACTACTGAGCCTCCCACCTCCAATAGTCTCCCCCAAGGTGCAAGTAGGCCACACCACTTGGGTCCTACCTGCACCTTCCAGGGCCATTTTATTGTATGGGTACCCGGATCTAAATTCTCGGGGGCAGGGAGCAGATTATTTTCATTACCAATCGGGGGTCTTACCTGATGATCAGTGCCCGTAATTTGGATCCTAAGCGGGGTGGCCCATGCTGTCTGCAACATTCTCAGGGCACTGGGTCTGCCATCTCGAGGTCTTTCATTCAGGTCCCTCAGGGTTTCATATAGTCTTTTTGTCCACCCCTGCAGGGACTGGGAGTCTGTCTTCAGGGCAGCCTTAAGAATACTGTTATAATGTTCGATGAGGCCTGCCCCCGTTGGATTATATGGCAGGTGGAATCGCCATTCGATGTTATTTTCTTCTGCCCAGCGCAGTATCGTTGCACCAGTAAAATGAGTCCCTTGGTCGCTCTCGATGACTTGAGGTGTCCCGTAGGCAGACATCAGTTCAGTGAGTGCCTTGATGGTATATGCCTGGTTTGCTTTCGGTACTGGATAGGCCTGCAGTAGCCCACTTGCAGTGTTGACACAGATCAGGGCGTATCTTGCCCCTTCAGAGCGAGGAAGGGGCCCGATGTAATCGACCTGCCATCGCTGGAGAGGATTGTGTCCCCTAGCAAGATGGGCTGTTGTTTCGGGCAACGATCTCGGTCTCATCTTGGAGCAAGCGTCGCAATCCTGGCATGCCTGGACAATATCGGATAGTTGTATGGGCAGTCCCCATGCTTTAGCAGCTGCCCACATTGTCTTTTGTCCTGCATGCCGTAGCTTCTGATGTAACCAGCGGGCGATGTTCTCAGATGGTGAATTCTCAATCCATCGAACTCGGGCCAGTGTGTCGGCTTCATCGTTTCCCAGTGACTGTAGGGGCTGATGACCAGAAACATGGTAGACACGTACAGTCCTGTGTTTGACCGTATTCCATATATCTAACCACATGTCTTTGCCCCAGATCGGTCGGGCGTGGATAGTCCATTCCTGGGTGGCCCACTGTGCAATCCAAAGAGTGAGCCCCCGGTACACAGCGCAACTATCTGTGCAGATGTTCAGGATACCATCACCGGGTTCCTTGGTTATAACCATCCACACGGCCCGCAGTTCTGCCCATTGGCTGCTCTGACCATCCCCCTCATCGAACCAGATTGTCTCGGTGGAAGGATGGTACGCTATTGCTCTCCACTTGCTCGGGTTGCCCTTGCTGGACCCATCTGTGTACCAGGCATCTTCAGGGATAGGATATTTTCCCTCCTGAATGGGACTCCTATCTGGTGGAGCAACCAGTATGTCTTCTGGTGCATCACTGCGATACGCCACTGGGCCTAGGATCTTCTGGAGTTCTTCTTTCAAGGGTGATGAAGACAGTGTGCTCCTTTGGCTGAGATAGGCGACCCATCGTGCCACTGTTTGTTCTCGGGCCACCCCTGTCTTAGGAAGGTGGGTCAGATCTTTCATCCACCCCTGAATTGGCAGAATGGTCTTGACTATAACCTCAGCTGTTTGAGTTACTGGCTCTACTGCCTGTAATGCCGAATAGGCAGCCAATAACTGTTTTTCAATCATACTGTATCTTTCTTCTGCTCCGTGCCAAACCTGAGACCAGAAAACAATGGGGGTCCAAACAGAGCTCTGGCGTTGCCACAGGCCCCAACCGAAGCCGTCTTGAGTAACATGAACATCCAACTCGGCTGGGAGGGTAGGATCGAATATACCCAATGCCTGGGCTTGTTTAACTGCCAGTTTCGCTTGTTGGAAAGCATCCTGTTCTGTGTTCTCCCAGTCCCATAGCTGCCCCTTTTTTGTGAGTCTGTACAGTGGCCTTAGCAGCTGCAGTAGGTGAGGTATAAAGGAACACCAGTAACCCAACATACCTAGAAACTCTTTAGGTGCTTTGATGTCGTAGGGACTGGGAACGCCTGAACCTTATCTATGACAGCACTGGGTAGCACTTTGGTCTTTCCTGACCAAACCACCCCCAGGAATTTTACAGACAGGTCCGGACTTTGCACCTTTTGGGGATTTATATCCCATCCCCTCTGTTGTAAATAGGCGGTTAACGAATTTACCGCCTGTCGTACTGCCTCCAGTGAGTCGGATGTCAGCAGGAGATCATCAACATAATCATACAGGTTAACATCATCAGGTTTTGTCCAATCAGCCAGGTCACGCACCACTAGATTATGACAATACATTGGTGAATGCACGTACCCCTGTGGCAGGACCTGAAAGGTCCACTGCCTGCCTCCCCATGAAAACGCAAACTGATCTTGCGATTCCTCAGCAATTGGGATACTGAAGAATGCATTTGCTAGATCTAGGATTCAATGATAAGCTTTTATCTCCCTATTCTATGTATCCATTAGGAAGGTAATATTGGGGACAGCTGCAAGAATAGGTGGTGTGATCTTATTTAATTCTCTGTAATCTACTGATATTCCCCATATGCCATCCGACTTCCGCACGAGCCATATGGGGGAGCTATATGGGCTGTGAGCAAGTCTTATAATGCTGTATGGGAACTGCTGAGTCATGGCCTGAACCTCTGATTGATCACCTGAGGCGAGCCAGGAGTCAGCCAGAGGAGCACAGGTCAAGGTAATTTACCTGTGCTGCCAGAATGGGTGGAGCCAGGCTCCACCTCTCCTAGACCTGTTTAAGAGCTGGCTATGAGTTGGAAAGGGTTTCGTCTGGTAATTTCTTTTTCTGGTGTTTTTTTTCTAAGTGGGTTTTGCGTTTGCATTAGTTTTTCTTTTTTTTTATTTTTGTTTTTTCTTGTTGTTTTTGTTTACTTTGTCTGACTCTTCTGTTTTGTTAGAGTTTTAAGCTCTTAAATATCCATCGATATTACATTTGGTGAGCCTGGCAAACCAAATACGCTAGTGTTTTCGTTATGTTTTCCATTTGGAGTTTTTATTTTTGGGTTAAGGAAGAGAACAATATTTCTTTAGGGAAAATGATTCCAGGGCAGATCCTAGGATTTGTGCGGTCTCCCTTTTATGAGTTAGCAGTTACCATTTAAAAATGGGATCCTTACGTATTACGGGCAATATATCTATATATCGTATGGTGGATTGTTTTCAAGGACTTCACAAAGGTGTGCTCATCACTTAAGAAAGATTACTGCCTATCTCTGTGGTGGCATGGACACTATTAAGTGCCTTAGATCATGTAGAAATAAGAAATAATACTTTAGAGAGTGAACATCACCTTTTGAAAGACCATATTGAAAAACTAGAGCACAAACGTGGCGTATTAACAGCAAAGAAGCCAATTTTACATCTTCCCATAGACCAAGTTCATAATATTTCAAAAAACAATAACCAGACTCCTGAATCAACAGACTTAGTTGAGCAGGAAAATAAAAGCCTAATTAGATCTTGAATATGCAATTCTGACCGATCCACTGGAAGTCTGTCCTGTCTTAACCCAGAAAACAAAAAAAGTGCAGGACATACCAACACAGATGCTGCCTGATCAGTGGCCCCCTGCCCAGGTTCATTTACATGTTGTGGGCTAGCCTTACCCGGCAACAGAAATAATGGTTTTAGTACAGTGATTTCGGTAGAAGTCTAGAGAAAAGTCTCCCTAGTCTCTATATTAAATCCCCTGGTGGCCTCAGAAGCTGTAGTCCAGCAGGCTGCCCAGTTAGAGGCCAACTTGGGAGAAACAGAACACCTGCGGACTAGCCGCAACATTGGGATGTTGGAAGAAGCAGAGGTCCTGCTGGTAAGTAAAACCAAAATGCCGGCTACTTGAGCTCCTCAATCTGGACCCGTAAGAGTATCCGGAAAACAAATGTTTAATGATTTAATTCGGGCTGGGGTTCAATTTGCTAAGATTGACCGCCAGCCCAACCATGTCCTTCTCCAGCTCAGGAGACAACTAAAGGACAATCAAAAATTCCAGAACAACCCTAAGAAATCAAGGCTAAGGGTTATAGAGGGTACCAAAAACAACGTGGAACCTAGAAGATTTCGTTGTTCCTAATAGGAAAAAAAAAAAGCCACCTCAGGTGTCTCGGGCCACAATGTCTGAGCTGTCAAAAGGAAAAGAATTGGCCATAGCACAATTCATGGCATGACAAGGGATGTTAGACCCCGTAGGGCCTCCAACCAGGACCGGAGGCCCTATGTAGAATTAACGATTTATTGGTTCTGAGAAAATATTCAGAGAGTTATCGCATTGGTAGACACTGGAGCTGAAACATCAATTATCTATGGAGATCTGAGGCAATTTGATGGGGACAGAGTGATGATTGGTGGTTTTGGGGGACAGACTATTCCTGTCACCCAAACATGGTTAAAATTGGGAGTTGGGCGTCTCCCACCCTGGGAGTTCAAGGTGTCTATTGCCCCAGACCAAGAATACATCCTGGGTGTAGATATTCTATGGGATCTGGCTATCTAGACAACCGTGGGAGAGTTCAGGCTTGGACAGAGATGTGTCAGTATCCGGGCGGTGCAGGCAATATTAAGAGACCATGCGAAACATGGGCCTATTTGCCAGCTGAAACTGTGCCGGATTACTAATGTTAGACAGTATAGACTCCCGGGTGGGCAAGATGAAATATCGAGGACGGTGCAGGAATTAGAAAAAGAAGGCATTATAAGACCTGCACAGGGCCCATACAACTCCCCTATATGGCCAGTGCGAAAATTGGATGGCACAGGGAGAATGACAGTAGATTACAGAGAATTAAATAAGGTGTCATGGTTCAATGTTTTTTTTTTTTGTTTGTTTGTTTTGGGGTTTCAGTATTCCACATCAAAACATCATGCAGTGTACAAGGTATTAAAGTGTTAATGCCCCAATTCCAGGTATCTATCCCTGTACATTACAGAAGTCACGGGATCTGGCCCTTCCGGGTGGGGGGGGGAGGGGGGCGCTCTCTTGCTGCCTTGCAGTGGGTGCTGGAGGGTGCTTTCCTAGTCGTTCCAAGCTTTTCAGGTTGGAATTGGTCCCGGGAACTCTCTCATCTTGTCTGATTTATTAATCTCAATTTCAATTAAATTGTGTATATTGTGTTACCTTATATTCCGATATTATAGTAAAATAAGTTTTCCTCCATAGATTGTTGCCGCTGTTCTTCTCCTCCCTTCCTTCCTTCCCATTTTTGTGGGTCTGGGGTGGGGGGGAGGGCAGAGGCCTGTCGCCCCTGTCACGGACATAGATTCAAATCCATGACATAAGGTCACGCTGCCTATTCATGCAGCTGTACCCAATATTACCTCCTTAATGGACACATTGAGTAAGGAGATAAATTAGGGGATCTTCTCGTATCACTTTAGACACCCCTTGTTCCATAACACCCTCGTACACGACATAGCATAACATAACACTCTCACAACATAAATATTTAACAATCACAAAGACAGTGACAATAATCAGTACAATTTATCCTCAGGACCCTTCCTCTCTGCCTTCCTCCAGAGCCCAACCTTCCCTCTGTGTTCATTTCTCACACTTGCATAGCTGCCAACCTCCTTCTCCAATAAACAACATATCAATGATAAACATCATTTCCATCCATGAGTACAAATTAGGCCCTAGAAATTGATCTAATTGTTCTGCTACACTTATAGGATCCTCAGTTAAGGAATTCTTCTTGAAACTCCTAACTTCTCTTCTAGTAAAAACAGCAGGCATTACCATACCCTATTTCCCTTTGACCTAAGACTGCCTTAAGAGGACAAAGTGAAGTATTAGTAAGGTTAGTATTAGAGAAAGGAAAACTCTCCAGGTCCCATTCGCATTACTCCAACTCCCTCAGTAATTGAGAGCGCATCCTCTCTCCAGGACCCTGCACAGATCAGCAGCACCCACTTTCCTCCTCTGGAGGGGTCACCGCCGCTTTAGAAATTGCACTGCTTTAGAAATTAAAGGGGGGAAGTTATCTAAGGGATCCCATTTATGATCTTTCTGCTTCTCTTTCCTATTTCCTTTGAACTTGGACTCCTCGTGAGGCACATTTCTTTACTTCTTGCACTCATTAAGCGACCTAAGCCAATTCTGTTTCAGAAAAAGGAGTCTTACTGTTGACATATAAGTACAAAGTCTGATAGGCCCAATTTTCGTCAGACTCCTATTTTGGTCAAAATAATGATTTTCCCCATAGTGGCTTGCTACTGTATACAGTATTTAAACATCTTTTCCCTGTTCTTTTCCTAGTTTGGGGATTATTTTCCAATTTTGAAACACTTCTCCCAAGGGGCTGGCTCTCTCTAGGCACCATTCCGGGGACCTTTTTCCCCTGCTCTCGGGAACTCCTATTACCCATCCCTCCAGAATGCTACTGTGAACTCCCCAGCTCACAGGTTACCATACTCTGATTCTCGGATTTTGGGCCCAATCCCTCAGGTGTACTATACTCCTATCTCGGATTAATAGGGGTGTACTGCTGGCACTTTGTCAAGTGCACAGGGTACCGCACACCAACAGTTCCCTCCCGAGACTCTTCCTTTCACCAACACAGCCACTTTGTCCATCCCAGGCCGTGCCCCTCGCGGGACCAGCGGAACTGCAGATCGGGAGTCAGCACTTGCTTTGCACTGACAGCGTGTCTCAGTCACACACACTCAAAGAGTCTCAACCGACCCCCAAGGAAAGAGTTAAATCCCCTTACCTTGGTCCGTGCACGAAGTTACCGGGTCGCAATGGCCAACACCCATGCCTACCTGCCCCTTGGCTTTCACAGAGCCCGTCCTTTTTGTAACAGTCTCGGTTTTTTATCGGCCGTACCAAGGAGTCACCTCACCACCCAGACAGGACCACTGAAATCAGCGGGGTGTACCTATCCTGTGCAGGGCAGTAGGGAAACTCTCAAAGAGGCGATAATAATCCCGGACGAGCCCCCAAATTTTTGGAAATATCCAAGTAATTTTGTCAGGACGGTATCTCTGATAAAAGCAGAATTTATTCGCGATTGCAGTGGCGGGCGCCCCACAAGCAGGAGCGCACCTATGGACACATCATGACAGCCTTTATACCCTGTTTTCTCCCCCTTGCCTTCCCCCACCCCTGTTTCCCCAGTGGCTGGGTACTCCAGGTTCACAATCTTATCAGAAGGTTTACATTTGCTATTTACTTGTTATTTGTTACCTGGTGCCAGTCAGTAGTCATCCTGTTGTTTCCAAGAGGTCTTCTTGGTGCTCTCCTTGTCCTATTGATATGATGATTTTCTTTGAAGTCATCATCGTTAAACAAAGAGCACTAGGGGATGATGTCAGGCCTTCCCAATGTTTCTTCAGGCGCTTCCTCGGGCATGCCATGGCTTGTTCTCTGGTTTGCTCTCGTGCAGGATATTCTTGCAGTGTATATGACAAAATATACATATATACACTTATATACAGAGTGTGTTCCTGGGAAGGTTCGTCTGTAAGATAAGTGATGTAAACTTATCAGAGGTCTTCCCCAAGTTAAGTAGAGGGACTCCCAAAAAGAACTGTGATAGCAGAGATCATAAAATATCACTTACAGTTTCGCACTTCAGTCACCAAATAACCATAGAAGTCTTCCCGAGGAGGCACACACGTATTAATCAAAATGCAAATAGTCAAGATACATCCCCGAGAGGTACACACATAAAAGGTAAAGTTTCAGAATAAGGAGCGGTCTTCCTGGAGAAGGACTCATGTCTAAATTTTCAAAACTATCGCTCCTTCCAACTCCAGGAGGTGCACACAGAAAAAAAAGTTTCAAACTATATCTGGAAGGACAACACTCTCACAGTGGGTATCCTGCAACGACTACGCCAATAAATGTCTCGCTCCAATTTATAGGAGGGAGATGATGTTCTTTTAATATCTGTATACCCAGCGTGAGATTAAGAAACAATGGTTCATATGTTGCTCCATCCAGTTAATTACCAAACCTAATCAGGGAGACAGGGAAGGGAAGGAGGGTGATAGAAAAGATGGAAGAGAAGCAAGAGTTGCGTAAAGCGGGGATAGTCACCAACAGGATCCAGCAGCGGTCCCGTTGCACGGCATTTGAAGGTCCCGGGCAGACGCAGCAGAAGACGGGGAGCAGCAGGCAGGTAGACAAGGAAGTCGAGGAGCCAATCCTTGAAGCAGCAGCAGCGCTCAGGCAGTAGGCATAGGAGAGTTCGACAGTATGCAGGAGTCACCTCAATCTTCAGGAATCCCTCTTCTTCTTCATGAGGAATCTATTGTCAGAAAAGCCATCCCCGTGGTTTTCATTTCCTCTTTTATCCTCCTTGTTCTCCTGCCTACGTGAAAACGATGGGCCTTGAGCAAGAATCATTGAGTACCCCCTGAGATGGCCATCATCCTGAGTTAGGTCCACACAAAGGAGCACTTCACAGCTAATTAGCTGCAGCTCATCTCACACTCTCACTGCCCCTGGCCTTGTCCATCTGCGTCCCCCCAGACAAAGGATCTCACAACCTTTGCCCAGGACTTCTTCATCTGTGTCCTTCAGACGAAGGATTTCACAACCCTTGCTCAGGACTTGTCTGGACTTGAACAAGTCCATCTGTGACCCCAGCAAGCTCTGAGACACAGAAGTTAACAAAATAATCTCTTACAGTAGGTGAGCCTAGTATACGGGTAAGCCTTCCATTTATTCCCTCTTATTATCTTAGTCTGCTTTGCCTAACTCTCTTGTTCTTTTTGTGATTAATCTTTCTTTTTGTGAATAATCTTATTATTAAACATCATAATATCCATTGATTATACAAATGCTCACTTTTTGTAATTCCTGCACGGTTCTTGTTATTTCATCTTGCCCACCCGGGAGAAGTCTACACTGTCTCACATTAGTAATCTGGCACGATTTCAGCAGGCAAATAGGCACATGTTTCACATGGTCTCTTAATATTGCCTGCACCGCCCAGATACTGATACATCTCTGTCCAAGCCTGAACTCTCCCACAGTTGTTCGGAGAGCCAGACCCCATAGAATATCTATGCCCAGGATGTATTCTCGGACTGGGGCAAGAGACACTTGGTACACCCTGGGTGGGAGACGCCCAACCCCCAATTTTAACCAGGTTTGGGTGACAGAAATAGCCTGTCCCCCAAAACCACCAATCTTCACTCTGTCTCAGTCAAATTTCATAGGATCTCCGTAGGTAATTGATGTTTCAGCTCCGTTGTCCACTAACGCCATAACTCTGAGTATTTTTTCGGGACCAATAAATCATTAACTCTACATAGGGCCTCCCTTGTCACGCCATGAATTGTGCTGTAGCCAATTCTTTTGCTTCTGGTGGCTCAGGCATTGTGGCCCAAGACACCTGAAGCAGCTTTTTTTTTTTTTTTTTTCTTCTGTTTGAAACAATAAAATCTTCTAGGTTCCACGTTGTTTTTGGTACCCTCTCTATAACCCTCACCCTTGATTTCTTAGGGTAGTTCTGGAATTTTTGATTGTTCTTTAACTGTCTCCTGAGCTGGAGAAGAACATAGTTAGGCTGACAGTCAATTTTAGAAAATTGGACCCCAGCCCAAACTAAATCATTAAACATTTGTTTTCAGGAGACCCTTACGGGTCCGGATTGAAGAGCTCGAGTAGCCAACATGTTGGTTTTACTTACCAACAGGACCTCTGCTTCTTTCAACATCCAAATGTTGCGCCTAGTTCTGAGGTGTTCTGTTTCTACCAGATCGGCCACTAACTGGGCAGCCTGCTGGACTACAGTTTCTGAAACATGACGTAAATTTGGCCTGCCTAGCTCGCCAAGCATATAATCAAAGAATATTAGGATACTATAATCACAAAACAACCAAGACAGTTAAGCAAAACAGACTATGATAACAAAAAATGAAAAAAAGAAAAGGGATACCTCTACCCAGGGCTCACTCACAAAACACCTACAGAAACAACCAAAAGAAACGATCTTTCCCTTCCTATCTGTAGCCAGCTCTTAAATAGGTCTAGGAGAGGTGGAGCCAGGCTCCACCCCTTCCAGCAGCACAGGTGAATTGCCTTCACCTGTGCTCCTCTGGCTGACTCATGGCTTGCCTCAGGTGATCAATCAGAGGTTCAGGCCATGACTCAGCAGTTCCCATACACTGGTAAAGTTGCAAACACAGAGATTTGATTGATTACTGGTATTTACAGCAATATCATCTATGAGTATGAAATTACAAGAGGTCCTCATACAGGCACATCCTTTCCCAATATATATAAGCACTGTTTCAGATATCTCAATGGGATGAATCTCAAAATGTTCTGCTCAGTATCAAGACAAATGTCTCGAGTCTCGAGAATATTACTGTCACAAACAAATAATTATTGCTCCCATACAGCACATGAGCTAACATCAACAGTTTGCCATTTTTCTCCATTTTGTTGAGCCCATACTCGATGATGTATTGGATAAAGTATAACCCCACCATGATTCAATCCCAATGCAATGATTGGGTATATAGTGTATACTGAAGCATTGCATATTGTCAAGACAAAAGCACGGCATAGTTAGTAACAGGATCATTAGTAAAATTAACTAAGTGCCACCAAGATTGAAATTTCCTTTCAAATTCATTTGCATTATCCCAAATCACCTTCCAAATTTCTGTAGGCAGAGTACTTCCTTCACCTTCCCTCACAATCGTTGCTACCATGGATTGCATCCATATTTGGGCTTGGATGCAGCTAAGCACTAAAGAAGTATTATTTCGGTTCGTAGCAAGTGCATCCACAATTAACTGGTCATCTTTCATATTAGTCCTTTCCCATTGAGGTAAAATATCCGATAAAAAACACTGGTTGGTTCCCAGTGCTGACAAAGAGGACTGCAGAGGATGTCGCAGTGCATATAAAGCACTTGTTGCTGTACTTAGTTCAGCAATCACCTCTGCGAGCTCACTCAGCACACGTGGATGCACCCCATCAGGTCCCATGGATTTGTGGACCTTAGTACTGCCTAGGCACTCACGGACCCATAGGATCCTTGAAATGCCCCCTTCTGAGATAATCAACACCTAGAATACATGGAGCCCCTGGGCCCGTCACAATAGGATGTTTTTGCCAGTCCTTACCAGTGAGGCTTATCTCAGCCTCCAACACAGTCAATTCTTGAGAGCCCCCGGTCACTCCAGAAATATGGATTGATTCTGTCCCTTGGTGACTCGAGGGCATCAGAGTGCACTGTGCACCAGTGTCCACCAGGGCCTTATATTTCAGTGGTTCTTATGTGCCAGGACATCAAATCCACACAGTCCAATAAACTCTATTATCCCTTTCCCCCCCCGACTGAGGGCAGGGCCCCTCTCTTCATTACCTGTGGTAACTGGAGCAACTGCACTGGTGGTTGATCTGCTTTGTAATTCTCTCACCCGTGCTCGTAGTACAGAAGTAGGTTCACGGTGCCACTTCGTCATGTCTTCTCCATGGTCACGTAGGTAATACCATAAGACAATTTGCGGTGTATTATTCCTTACCTGGGCCGGAGAGCGTTTGCCTCTAACAGCTGAGATTTTTGATGGTGCATGTGAGAAGGAAGGTTCTTCGTCTTTAGTTAGGTGGGCTTGCATACATTTTATCATCTCCTTCATCTCCTTCATATCCTTCGTTAGACTCTTTTGATTATCCCGATCTTCATCAAGAGTCTCTGATACTGCTACAGGTTTGTCACGGTTAATCAGTTGAGACACTTGTTCCGTCATTCTTGATATTGCGGCTACAGCAGCCTGAATGGGGGATAGCAACTGCTGATAGTTTTGGAGCATAAGAATTAATTCATAAATTAAGGGTGTTCTCTGTTGTTCGTTGTATCAGTCACACGCTGACATTAGTGTAGAGGCATATTTGTCCGGCGCTGTTGTCACGAGTTTCTGCCATATCTCAGGTGTCGTCCTCACTTTTTCAGGGTCGCGGTTTTGGTGTGGTTGGTTAGGAACAAAGTCAGGGTCATACAACATTTCCACCACGCCTATTTCCCTCAAATACTGGATACCCTTTTCCACTGTATCCCATTTCTTCATCGCAATCTTCAAGCCGCCTTTGAAGGGATACCATTCCTTCACGGCTATTAACACTCGTTCCCAGAGGGAGGCAGCCTCATCCAAACATCGACTAATTCCTCCATCAATAGCTGGATCTCTGGCAATAGCGCCTTGATGGCGAGCTTCATTACCATCTAGAGACAAGCTATGGGCCCCACTGTCCCAACAGCGAACCAACCAGGAAACAAGAGTTTCATTCGGGCGCTGTGTAAACTCCTTTCTTGAACCTTGGATTTCAGTCATCTTTAGAGGCCGACGAGTAGTAATAGAGGCTTCCTCTTCATCACAGTCTTCTGCACGTCTCTTAGTTTTCCCTTTTGCCTTTTGCGATGGTGGTGGTTCTGAGGAGGGCCCCTCGCCTGGATCTTCCTCCACCTCCTCCTCCTCCTCCTCTTCTCTTTTTCGTTCAAGGCGCAAAGACACTTGTTTCCATTTCTTGCCCTCCACAGGAGCAACTGGTATTTGTCACGGAGTTGACTAGATCAATCTATGTCCGTGACAGGGGCGACAGGCCTCTGCCCTCCCACCCCACCCCAGTCCCACAAAAAATGGGAAGGAAGGAAGGGAGGAAAAGAGCAGCGGCAACAATCTATGGAGGAAAACTTATTTTACTATAATACTGGAGTACAAGATAACACAATATATACAATTTAATTGAAATTGAGATTAATAAATCAGACTAGATGAGAGAGAGAGTTCCCGGGACCGATTCAAACCTGCAAAAGCTTGGAACGGCTAGGAAAGCACACTCCAGCACCCACTGCCAGGCAGCAAGAGAGCGCCCCCCCCCACCCGGAAGGGCCAGATCCCGTGACTGCTGTAATGTACAGGGATAGGTACTTGGAATTGGGGCAGTGACACTTTAATGCCCCGTACACTACATGATGTTTTGATGTGGAATACTGAAATCCAAAAACAAAAAACAAAAAAACAAAAACAAAAACAAAAACAAAAACAAAAACATAGAACCATGACAGTATTGTTACTGGTGTCTCCTGTGATTGATTAGATTTGACTTGGGGATTTTCCCCTTTGGCTTGAACCTCAGCTCGGAAACTCTCTCTCTCCCGAATGGTATTATATAGGGCACGGTAAGCACAAGCCAAACCCCAAATAAGTTGTACCTCCTTAGATTTATGTAAGCCGCTTGATCCCTGACTCAAATACTGGCTTAGTTTCTCAGGATCCTACAGGTACAGGAGTACATTCAGGAAAATTAATGACATGCACGCCAACATGAGTATTGATGACACACTCACCAACATGAGTATTAATTTAAGATTCGAAAAACGTTTGATAAACCGAGAAGAAAACCCGGACACTGGTCTGAACATTATGTTGTTTGTAAAATTAGCTATTCCATTTGGGATGTAGCTGTTTGTGAAATTAGCCATTCCTTCGGGGATGTTGTTGTTTGTGAAATTAGCCATTCCTTCTGGGATGTAGATGTCAAAGTTCAAATCATACCACATTGCATATAGGTTAAATATAGGTGTCTCCATCAGTGCCCTTAGGTCGTTATATATATATATGCAATTCCAAAACACATAAGTGTGAGATGGATTATTGGCCAGTAGGTTGTGAGTAACACCATTGCTTTAAATCCTTTATCCAGTACTCCCACGATAACGAGTGGGTTCATCTCTGGTGCTTGCTAAAAAGGGGTTAATGAATTGAAGCTAACCAGAGAAGGGGAAAAAAAAAAGAAAAAAAGGGCACTACTCAGACTAAGTAGTGCTCAAAGTTTACAAATATCCCAGAACACTGGCAGTATGCCTCATCTTTCAAGGTCAGGTTTTCCAGTACAGAAACTTGAACTACTGATAATGCTCCCTAGCGAAGCTCTCTAAGAGCAGAGAGAAAAAGAGATTCGTTCTAAAAGCTAAAAAGCAGCAAGCCCCACGTTGGGCGCCAAAAATCTGTCACGGAGTTGACCAGATTAATCTATGTCCGTGACAGGGGCGATAGGCCTCTGCCGTCCCCCCCACCCCAGTCCCACAAAAAATGGGAAGGAAGGAAGGGAGGAAAAGAGCAGCGGCAACAATCTATGGAGGAAAACTTATTTTACTATAATATTGGAGTACAAGATAACACAATATATACAATTTAATTGAAATTGAGATTAATAAATCAGACAAGATGAGAGAGAGAGTTCCCGGGACCGATTCAAACCTGCAAAAGCTTGGAACGGCTAGGAAAGCACACTCCAGCACCCACTGCCAGGCAGCAAGAGAGCGCCCCCCCCACCCGGAAGGGCCAGATCCCGTGACTGCTGTAATGTACAGGGATAGGTACTTGGAATTGGGGCAGTGACACTTTAATGCCCCGTACACTACATGATGTTTTGATGTGGAATACTGAAATCCAAAAACAAAAAACAAAAAAACAAAAACAAAAACAAAAACAAAAACAAAAACATAGAACCATGACAGTATTGTTACTGGTGTCTCCTGTGATTGATTACATTTGACTTGGGGATTTTCCCCTTTGGCTTGAACCTCAGCTCGGAAACTCTCTCTCTCCAGAATGGTATTATATAGGGCACGGTAAGCACAAGCCAAACCCCAAATAAGTTGTACCTCCTTAGATTTATGTAAGCCGCTTGATCCCTGACTCAAATACTGGCTTAGTTTCTCAGGATCCTACAGGTACAGGAGTACATTCAGGAAAATTAATGACATGCACGCCAACATGAGTATTGATGACACACTCACCAACATGAGTATTAATTTAAGATTCGAAAAACGTTTGATAAACCGAGAAGAAAACCCGGACACTGGTCTGAACATTATGTTGTTTGTAAAATTAGCTATTCCATTTGGGATGTAGCTGTTTGTGAAATTAGCCATTCCTTCGGGGATGTTGTTGTTTGTGAAATTAGCCATTCCTTCTGGGATGTAGATGTCAAAGTTCAAATCATACCACATTGCATATAGGTTAAATATAGGTGTCTCCATCAGTGCCCTTAGGTCATTATATATATATATGCAATTCCAAAACACATAAGTGTGAGATGGATTATTGGCCAGTAGGTTGTGAGTAACACCATTGCTTTAAATCCTTTATCCAGTACTCCCACGATAACGAGTGGGTTCATCTCTGGTGCTTGCTAAAAAGGGGTTAATGAATTGAAGCTAACCAGAGAAGGGGAAAAAAAAAAGAAAAAAAGGGCACTACTCAGACTAAGTAGTGCTCAAAGTTTACAAATATCCCAGAACACTGGCAGTATGCCTCATCTTTCAAGGTCAGGTTTTCCAGTACAGAAACTTGAACTACTGATAATGCTCCCTAGCGAAGCTCTCTAAGAGCAGAGAGAAAAAGAGATTCGTTCTAAAAGCTAAAAAGCAGCAAGCCCCACGTTGGGCGCCAAAAATCTGTCACGGAGTTGACCAGATTAATCTATGTCCGTGACAGGGGCAATAGGCCTCTGCCGTCCCCCCCACCCCAGTCCCACAAAAAATGGGAAGGAAGGAAGGGAGGAAAAGAGCAGCGGCAACAATCTATGGAGGAAAACTTATTTTACTATAATATTGGAGTACAAGATAACACAATATATACAATTTAATTGAAATTGAGATTAATAAATCAGACAAGATGAGAGAGAGAGAGAGTTCCTGGGACCGATTCACACCTGAATAGCTTGGAACGGCTAGGAAAGCACACTCCAGCACCCACTGCCAGGCAGCAAGAGAGCGCCCCCCCCACCCGGAAGGGCCAGATCCCGTGACTGCTGTAATGTACAGGGATAGGTACTTGGAATTGGGGCAGTGACACTTTAATGCCCCGTACACTACATGATGTTTTGATGTGGAATACTGAAATCCAAAAACAAAAAACAAAAAAACAAACAAAAACAAAAACAAAAACAAAAACAAAAACAAAAACAAAAACATAGAACCATGACAGTATTGTTACTGGTGTCTCCTGTGATTGATTAGATTTGACTTGGGGATTTTCCCCTTTGGCTTGAACCTCAGCTCGGAAACTCTCTCTCTCCAGAATGGTATTATATAGGGCACGATAAGCACAAGCCAAACCCCAAATAAGTTGTACCTCCTTAGATTTATGTAAGCCGCATCGTCCCTGACTCAAATACTGGCTTATGTTTTCGGGATCCCACAGGTGTTCAGGAGTAAAATCCCATGACACTGCGAGTCCCCATGCTTCTAATACCTTTCTTAAACCTCTCCATATTCCCTGCCAGTCATCATTCTGTAGTTTTGGAGGAGACTCTTTCCTTTTATTATGCATGCATTGGAATACATTCAGGAAAATTGATGACACGTACACCAACATGAGTATTAATTCAAGATTCAAAAAACGTTTGACAAACCGAGAAGAAAACCCGGAGACTGGTCTGAACATCGTGTTGTTTGTAAAATTAGCTATTCCATTTGGGATGTAGTTGTTTGTGAAAGTATCCATTCCTTCTGGGATGTAGATATCAAAATTCAAATCATACTACATTGCATATAGGTAAAATATAGGTGTCGCCATCAGTGCCATGAGGTAGTTATATATGAATGCAATTCCACAACACATAATTGTGAGATGGATTATTGGCCCGTAGGTTGTGAGTAACACCATTGCTTTTAATCCTTTACACAGCACCCCCACAATAATGAGTGGGTTCATCGCTGGTGCTTGCTAAAAAGGGGTTAATTAACTGAAGCTAACAAGAGGAGGGGAAATAAAAAGAAAAAAATGGCACTACCCAGACTAAGTAGTACTCAAAGTTTACAAATATCCCAGAATACTGGCAGTATGCCTCATCTTTCAAGGTCAGGTTTTCCAGTACAGAAACTTGAACTACTGATAATGCTCCCTAGCGAAGCTCTCTAAGAGCAGAGAGAAAAAGAGATTCGTTCTAAAAGCTAAAAAGCAGCAAGCCCCACGTTGGGCGCCAAAAATCTGTCACGGAGTTGACCAGATTAATCTATGTCCGTGACAGGGGCAATAGGCCTCTGCCGTCCCCCCCACCCCAGTCCCACAAAAAATGGGAAGGAAGGAAGGGAGGAAAAGAGCAGCGGCAACAATCTATGGAGGAAAACTTATTTTACTATAATATTGGAGTACAAGATAACACAATATATACAATTTAATTGAAATTGAGATTAATAAATCAGACAAGATGAGAGAGAGAGAGAGTTCCTGGGACCGATTCACACCTGAATAGCTTGGAACGGCTAGGAAAGCACACTCCAGCACCCACTGCCAGGCAGCAAGAGAGCGCCCCCCCCCACCCGGAAGGGCCAGATCCCGTGACTGCTGTAATGTACAGGGATAGGTACTTGGAATTGGGGCAGTGACACTTTAATGCCCCGTACACTACATGATGTTTTGATGTGGAATACTGAAATCCAAAAACAAAAAACAAAAAAACAAACAAAAACAAAAACAAAAACAAAAACAAAAACAAAAACAAAAACATAGAACCATGACAGTATTGTTACTGGTGTCTCCTGTGATTGATTAGATTTGACTTGGGGATTTTCCCCTTTGGCTTGAACCTCAGCTCGGAAACTCTCTCTCTCCAGAATGGTATTATATAGGGCACGATAAGCACAAGCCAAACCCCAAATAAGTTGTACCTCCTTAGATTTATGTAAGCCGCATCGTCCCTGACTCAAATACTGGCTTATGTTTTCGGGATCCCACAGGTGTTCAGGAGTAAAATCCCATGACACTGCGAGTCCCCATGCTTCTAATACCTTTCTTAAACCTCTCCATATTCCCTGCCAGTCATCATTCTGTAGTTTTGGAGGAGACTCTTTCCTTTTATTATGCATGCATTGGAATACATTCAGGAAAATTGATGACACGTACACCAACATGAGTATTAATTCAAGATTCAAAAAACGTTTGACAAACCGAGAAGAAAACCCGGAGACTGGTCTGAACATCGTGTTGTTTGTAAAATTAGCTATTCCATTTGGGATGTAGTTGTTTGTGAAAGTATCCATTCCTTCTGGGATGTAGATATCAAAATTCAAATCATACTACATTGCATATAGGTAAAATATAGGTGTCGCCATCAGTGCCATGAGGTAGTTATATATGAATGCAATTCCACAACACATAATTGTGAGATGGATTATTGGCCCGTAGGTTGTGAGTAACACCATTGCTTTTAATCCTTTACACAGCACCCCCACAATAATGAGTGGGTTCATCGCTGGTGCTTGCTAAAAAGGGGTTAATTAACTGAAGCTAACAAGAGGAGGGGAAATAAAAAGAAAAAAATGGCACTACCCAGACTAAGTAGTACTCAAAGTTTACAAATATCCCAGAATACTGTCAGTACGCCTAATCTTTCAAGGTCATGTTTTCCAGTACAGAAACCTGAACTACTGATTATGCTTTTTAAGGAAGCTCTCAAAGAGGAGGGAGAAAAAGAGATTCGTTCTAAAAGCTAAACAGCAGCTATGCCCACATTCTCCACCAAAAATTTGTCATGAAGTTGACTAGATCAATCTACATCTGTGACAGGGGGGAACAGGCCTCAGGCCTCTGCCCTTCCCCCTCGCCCCCCCCCCCCCCCCCCCCCACCCAGTCCCACAAAAAATGGGAAGGAAGGAAGGGAGGAAATGACCGGTGTGGATGAGCCGGGAATTACTGTTGAGACTCAAGGAGAAAAAGAGAGTCTACATCCTCTGGAAGATGGGACCGGCTGCTTGGGGAGATTACAAAGTAGTAGGTAAGGTATGCAGGAAGGAAGTTAGGAAGGCGAAAGCCCAACTGGAGCTCAGGTTGTCCTCTGCAGTAAAAGACAATAAAAAATCCTTTTATAAATATATCAACAGGAAAAGAAGAACCAAAGATAATTCTCATCCTCTACTTGATGAAGCAGGGAATGTGGTCACTGAAGACTAGCAGAGGGCTGAGGTCCTCAATGCCTTCTTTACATCTGCCTTTAACAGCCAGATCAGTTATCCTCTGGGCTTTTTATGCCCTGAACTGGAAGTCTGGGACACTGCACAGAATATGCCCCCAGCAATTCCAATGGAGACAGTCGGAGAGCTCCTCCTCTGTCTGGACTGTCAGAAGTCCATGGGACCAGATGGGCTGCACCCTCGGGTGCTGAGGGAGATGGCGGAGGTGATTGCTGAGCCCCTCTCGGCCATCTATCAACACTCCTGGTTAACTGGTGAGGTCCCAGAGGATTGGAGGCTTGCTGATGTGATTCCCACCTTCAAGAAGGGCCATAAGGAGGATCCGGGGAACTATAGGCCTGTTAGCCTGACGTCAGTACTAGGGAAGGTTATGGAGCAAATCATCTTGGATGAGATTGCACAGCATGTGCGCAGTGTCCAGGGGATCAGACCCAGCCAGCACGGGTTCGTGAAAAACAGGTCGTGCTTGACCAACCTCATCTCCTTCTATGACTGGGTGACTAGTCTGGTAGATGAGGGAAGGGCTGTTGATGTAGTCTTCCTGGACTTCAGCAAAGCCTTTGACACGGTCCCTCACAGGCTTCTTCTGGGGAAACTGGCTACCCATGGTCTGAACAGATATACACTTCTTTGGGTAAGGAACTGGCTACAGGGCTGTGCCCAGCAGGTCGTGGTGAATGGAGTGAAGTACATCTGGCGACCAGTTTCAAGTGGTGTCCCCCAGGGGTTGATACTGGGGCCCATCCTGTTTAATATCTTTATTGATGACCTAGATGAGGGGATTGAGTGCACCCTCAGTAAGTTTGCAGATGACACCAAGCTGGGAGGTGGTGTCGATCTGCCTGAGGATAGGGCGGCCCTTCAGAGGGATTTAGACAGGCTAGACCACTGGGCTGAGGTGAATGGGATGAGGTTCAACAAGGCCAAGTGTCGGGTCCTGCACTTCGGGCACAACAACCCCATGCAGCATTATAGGCTTGGGGATGAGTGGCTGGATGAGTGTGAAGAAGAGAAGGACCAGGGGGTGTTGGTTGATGCTTGGCTGAACATAAGCTGACAGTGTGCCCAGGTGGCCAAGAGGGCCAATGGCATCCTGGCCTGCATTAGAAATAGTGTGGCCAGCAGGAGCAGGGAGGTGATCATCCCCCTCTACTCAGCTCTGGTGAGGCCGCACCTCAAGTACTGTGGTCAGTTTTGGGCTCCTCACTACGGGAAAGATGTTGAGGTCCTGGAGCGTGTATAGAGAAGGGCAACAAAACTGGTGCGGGGTCTGGAGCACAAGTCTTATGAGGAGTGGCTGAGGGAGCTGGGATTGTTCAGTCTGGAGAAGACACTCAGGGAAGACGATATTGCACTCTACAACCTCCTGAAGGGAGGTTGTGGTGAAGAGGGATTTGGCCTCTTCTCCCAGGCAACGGGGTAATGGCCACAAGTTGTATCAGAGGAGGTTTAGATTAGACATAAGGAAGAACTTTTTCTCTCAGAGAGTGGTCAGGCACTGGAATGGCCTGCCCAGAGAGGTGGTGGAGTTGCCATCCTGGGCAGTGTTCAAGAGGCGTCTGGATGACGTGCTGCGTTATGTGGTTTAGTGCTTGTGGTGGCAATGATGATAAGGAGACGGTTGGACTAGATGATCTTATAGGTCATTTCCAATCTTGTGATTCTATGATTCTATGAACAGTGGCAACAATCCATGGAGGAAAACTTAATTTACAATAATACAGGAATACAAGATAACACAATGTCATGGTTCTATGTTTTTTTTTCTTGTTTGTTTGTTTTCATAGAATCATAGAATCATAGAATCACCAAGGTTGGAAAAGACCTAAAAGATCATCCAGTCCAACCGTTCACCTATTCCCAGTAGCTCCCACTAAACCATGTCCCTCAACACAACATCCAGCCTTTCCTTGAACACCTCCAGGGTCGGTGACTCCACCACCTCCCTGGGCAGTCCATTCCAGTGCCTGACCACCCTTTCTGAAAAGTAATACTTCCTCAAGTCCAGCCTGAATCTCCCCTGGCGTAGCTTGAAGCCATTCCCTCTGGTCCTATCACTAATGACACGAGAGAAGAGGCCGACCCCCAGCTCACTACAACCTCCCTTCAGGAAGTTATAGAGAGCAATGAGGTCTCCCCTGAGCCTCCTCTTCTCCAGGCTGAACATTCCCAGCTCCTTCAGCCTCTCCTCATATGGCCTGTGTTCCAGACCCCTCACCAGCTTTGTTGCCATCCTTTGAACACGTTCCAGGGCCTCAATGTCTTTCTTGCAGTGAGGGGCCCAAAACTGGACACAGTACTCGAGGTCTGGCCTCACGAGTGCTGAATATAGGGGAACAATCATCTCTCTGCTCCTGCTTGCAACACTGTTTCTGATGCAAGCCAGGATGCCATTGGCCTTCTTTGCCACCTGGGCACACTGTCGGCTCATGTTGAGCATCAATCAATACCCCCAGGTCCATTTCCTCTATGCAGTCCTCCAGCCACACCGCCCCAAGCCTGTAGCATCGCCTGGGGTTGTTGTAGCTGCAGTGCAGGACCCGGCATTTGGACTTGTTGAAACTCATCCCATTGGCTTCAGCCCAGCTCTCCAGCCTGTCCAGATCCCTCTGTAGGGCCTCGCTACCCCCAGGCAGATCCACACTTCCAGCCAATTTGGTGTCATCTGCGAATTTACTGAGGGTGCACTCGATGCCCTCATCGAGGTCATCAATAAAGATATTGAAGAGGACAGGCCCCAGCACCGACCCCTGGGGAACACCACTCACGACCGGTCGCCAGCTGGATTTGACTCCATTCACCACCACTCTCTGTGCCCGGCCCTCCAGCCAGCTCCTTACCCAGCCAAGAGTGTACCCATCCAAGCCTTGATTTTTTTTGTTTTGTTTTGTTTTGTTTTTTGGGTTTCAGTATTCCACATCAAAACATCATGTAGACTACGGGGCATTAAAATGTTAATGCCCCAATTCCAGGTACCTATCCCTGTACATTACAGAAGTCACGGGATCTGGCCCTTCCGGGTGGGGGGGGCACTCTCTTGCTGCCTTGCAGTGGGTGCTGGAGGGTGCTTTCCTAGCCGTTCCAAGCTTTTCAGGTTTGACTCGGTCCCGGGAACTCTCTCTCTCATCTTGTCTGATTTATTAATCTCAATTTCAATTAAATTGTATTATATTGTGTTATCTTGTATGCCGATAATAGAGTAAAATAAGTTTTCCTCCATAGATTGTTGCTGCTGGTTTTTTTCCTCCCTTCCTTCCTTCCTTCTCATTTTTTGTGGGACTGGGTGGGGAGGGAGGGCAGGGGCCTGTTGTCCCCCTGTCACAGACATAGATTGATCTAGTCAACTCCATGACACCTTAGATATAAGTCCATGACAGGAGGGCACAGGCCCCGGGAAGAAGAGGAAAAAAAAGGGGTATGAACAGTTTGCCGCGACCTGGCCGGCCCTGGACTGTGTGTGCTCCAGGAGGAGGGGAAGGGCAGAGAGCCGGCCGATAGTTTTAACAAAGAGAAAACACAATGGCAATGATATGAGGAGGAAGGGTAATTTACTGAATTTAACTAAATCAAACAAAACGAGAGAGACGAGAGTATCAAAAAATGAAAGTCAAACCACGATAGTGGGAGGGAAAGCACGTGCTTTCTCCACAGAGAACTGAGATGGCTGAGCCGGGGCCAGACTGAGAGAGGCAGAGGCTCCGGGTCCTGTCCGCAGCTCCACCCCACTTCCTCTTCCCACCAGGTCCTCCGGAGATGCCACTCCTTCCCTCCCATCAGATACTCAAAGAGCCCACAAAATTCAGTAAACAGAACCAGAACATTAACTCATTAACTCCCACTGGCCCACATGATGTTCTGATGTGGAATACTGACAAGAAAAAACCACAAAACTGCAACACACTGCCTGACCACTCTTTCAGAAAAGTAGTATTTCCTAAAGTCCAGCCTAAATCTCCCCTGACACAGCTTGAAGCCATTCCCTCTAGTCCTATCACCAGTTACACAAGAGAAGAGGCCGAACCCCAGCTCACTACAACCTCCCTTCAGGTAGTTATGTGGGAATGGAATGTTGTTTCTGCATTTGATATTAAAAAGAGCAATTGGTTTGAACAAATAGAACATAATGCATTTGTATTCTGTAACTTATCCTTAGAAATAGTTGATCTAAGAAGTAAAATACTGTATATGTTAGTGGCATGTTTTAGAAACATTATTACTGAATTATGTGATTAGTTCTTTCTTGCAGAACTGTAATAGTTGTTAAATGTTCCAAACAATGCGAGCATATTGTTAGTGATTAGAAAACATATTGTAGAGTTGTTCTGTTAGGATAAGAAACTCCCAGCAAAAGAAAAACAGATTTAGCAAACATCAAAGAAGTTGGGGCCTCTACACAAGGCTGAACTGCCTCACTCTGTGAGAAGGTTGGGATGTGACAGGCAGGCACCAAGATACTCCCCTCTGTCTTTCTCCCAAGCTTATCTTTGTGGAAGGAAGGACAAGCAGATATCCGCAAAATAATGATCAAGTGTGGAATAAGTTAATTAATTAACTACAGGCAGCAAAAATTTATGTTTGTCCAGTGTTTCCATGTTTAGTGAAGCATCAAGAAGATTGTGAACCTAAAGTACTCAGCCAATGAGGAACTAGGGGAGAAAGAGATAAGCGTCAGGGAATAGGGAATAAAAGATGCAACACTGTTTTCTGGGGGCGCTCCTGCTTGCAGTAGGCCCGCCATTGCAATTGCAAATAAAATCTGCTTTATCAGAGATACCGTCCTAGAAAATTATTTGGATATTTCCAACAGTTACAGAGTGCAATATCGTCTCCCCTGAGTGTCTTCTCCAGACTGAACAATCCCAGCTCCCTCAGCCACTCCTCATAAGACTTGTGCTCCAGACCCCGCACCAGCTTTGTTGCCCTTCTTTGAACCCGCTCCAGGGCCTAAATGTCTTTCTTGTAGTGAGGGGCCCAAAACTGGACACAGTACTCAAGGTGCGGCCTCACCAGAGCTGAGTACAGGGGGACAGTCACTTCCCTGTTCCTGATGGCAACACTGTTTCTGATGCAAGCCAGAATGCCATTGGTCTTCTTGACCACCTGGGCACACTGCTGGCTCATGTTCAGCCGAGCATCAACCAATACCTCCAGGTCCATTTCCTCTACACAGTCTTCCTGCCACTTTGCCCCAAGTCCATAGTGCTACGTGGGGTTGTTGTAGCCAAAATGCAGGACCTGGCATTTGGTCTTGTTGAACCTCATCCCATTGGCTTCAGCCCAGCTATCCAGCCTTTCCAGATCCCTCTGTAGGGCCTCGCTATCCCCAGGCAGATTGACACTTTCAGCCAACTTGGTGTCATCTGCAAACTTACTGAGGGTGCACTCAATGCCCTCATCCAGGTCATCAGTAATGATATTGAAGAGGACGGGCCCCAGCACCAACCCCTGGGGAACACCACTCATGACAAGTCGCCAGCTGGATTTAGCTCCATTCACTGCCACTCTCTGGGCCTGGCCTTCCAGCCAGTTCCTTATCCAGCCAAGAGTGTATCTCTCCAAGCCATGGACTGCCAGCTTCTGCAGAATACTGTGGGAGATAATGTCAAAGGTTTTGATCCACCCCTCCTCATACTCATTTAAGGATTAGCAGCCAATAAAGCAGCTTCTTTGAGTTGAGATTGTTCTCCTTTTTAGCTGGCACTAGTTTTATGAGAATTTAGTCAACTTTTCTTTTTTGTTACCTGCTATTGCTCCACAGTGCTTGAAGCACTGTTATTGCCTTCTTTTGCCATACAGTGCTGAATGCTGTTGCAGTAGTTCCAGGGTCCTTTGCATGTTGTGTATGTGGTGCTGATGACTTCAGGAAGGCTTCTGGTAGGACCAGTGCTAGTCTACATTAGCAAAGTGTTCGGAAAATTTTGCTCCATGAGGCTTGTTCAATTATCTTAATCCTGAAAAGAGTCACATAAGAGTCTGGCTACCAGTGGGGGATTCCTCCATGGAGGGATTCAGAAACATCTTCATAAGTGGGTTGCAGGACACAGAAGCTGCCCTTGGCTGTAGGAAAGCAAGTTCACAGTACTTTCCTAAAACCTTGATGCAGATTTCTCTGCACCTTCTCCACCACAGACAGTGGAGGTGTTGGCACTGATTCTGCTCTGGTGGTCCCAGCAGTGCGCTTCCTGCACTTGCCTTTAGGAGTCTGTCCAGGATGATGGCTTTTGCATGGGGAAGGGTGATCACCCCACATCTGCTGCTGCCCAGAGGGAAGGAGATCTGTGTTCCCATAGGCCTTTGCACAGATGTCCCACTTTTTCAGGGGCATTTTGTGTCTGTGTTTTCCCCTCTACGTTTCTGCAGCACTGGGCTCTTGTAGTGCTCCAGAGTGATTCTGCTAATGGGATCTGAGCTGATGGCATTGCATATTTTAAGTAGATTAAACATAGCTGCTTAGAAAATCCGGTAACCTTAACAGAAGCATGGCTCTGTTTTCTGCATTGTAAATACAGCAGCAACTGCCATAACTTTCTGGTTTATTTTTAAATAACTTCTGAGCTACCCTTTGATTAACTACTCCATCCCCAAGACCTTCTTGTCCTCTGCCTTGTGCTGGGTTAACCCTTCCACCTTAAGCTCCTTCTTCAAGCAATCTCACATGCAAAAACATTGCATCACAAATGTTCATAGCTCTGAAGGTGTGCTGCAATTTTGAGCTAGAGGTGAATCTGGGGAGCATTTTAAGCTCCAAGAGCTGGACTTGAAATGTGTCCCATGCAGGCAGGGGGGCTCAGCATCACAAGGGAGTGGCCCCACATCAGGGCACCAGAGTTTGAGGTCCTCAGTTGCACTCAAGGCCACATCATGTTTGGTTCTGGTACCCCATGTTGTGCCAGAGAGCTGGTGCACAGGGTGAGCTGCTCCCCTGGAGCTCAGTGCTTCCAACAAAGCTGACTGCCAGATTTCTTCGCAGCCTGGTTCCTGACCCTCTGCAGTGAGGCGATGGTAGCTGCACTGTAGATCAAAGTCAGTGACCTTTGTATCTGAGCACAAGCTGAGTGCATGTGATTGGGGCTGTAAAGTTTATGAGAGTCTGTGCTTTATGGCAAATTTTAAATGGGCTTTACGGTCCAGGGTACATTAGAGTTTTCTAAGGGAAAGTCAGTGTGATTTGTTGCAGAGCACAAGGTCGTAATTTCTTCTCTTATATTGATGCTATCAACAGTAAAAAGAGCCATCATATCATTGCTGTCAGGACCTCCAGTGCTTAGGCTGGGCTGGGAGGGCAGCACTCCTATTTATAACAGATAACCTTATGTTACAGTCAGTGGGTGTTTGGTCAGTATGGAGCCTGGAGGGTGTTTGACCCTGAAGGAGGTGCTGATATGGCTCTGCAGGCACTACAGATTGCACTGATTGTCCTCACTGACTGCAGTAGGAATTGAAGCAGCCAGCACTCAGGCAGGTTATGATTCAGCTGCTGGATATATGTCTAACTTTATCCTCAGGCACACTGTGTGGCTGCCAGCTGTCAATGAACAGACATGCAGGACTATATCTGTAAAAAAAATGGGATGGGGAAAGACTAGCCCTTTGAGTGAAGGTTTGCCAGGGTACATCCCAGGATTCCTAGGATCCCCATATCACAGGATTGCTTGTATCA